>NC_083570.1:22122188-22299688 GCF_027579695.1 Neoarius graeffei
GTTTTTTTAATTGTAAACCTCACTATCGCTTGACTCTGTTTGTACTTAATCAGATTCTCAAAATTCAAACTTTTCCTTAAAACTCTAAATGCTTTATTATGCTCTTTAATAGCCTTCCTACACTCCTTGGACCACCAAGGCACTATTCTTCCTTAACTACCTGGCTCAGATTTAGGGATAGCAATCTCAGCTGCCCTTATAACACTGTTGGTGACAGCCCAGCACATGCTTTCAATGCTATCATTGGACCCAATATGCATTAGATTGCCCTCACTTAACTCTGAGTAGCTTTCCCAGTCCGCTTCCCCTAGAATCCATTTCCCTTTTCTCACCACCAACTCTCTAACTAGCTCTATCTCAAGCTGAACTACTACAGGAAAGTGATCGCTGCCCAATGTGCTGTTTAGTACCTGCCAACTGCACCTGGCGGCTAAAGGTTGAGACACTATTGTGAGATCGATGGCTGAGCCAGTTCCTTTTGTCACATCTATTCGTGTGTATGAACCATCATTTAAACAAACAAGCCCCTTCTCATCTAAAAACTCTTCCACAATACTTCCATTTACATCATCTTTATCCCCCCACAGTGTGCTGTGTGCATTAAAATCCCCACACCATATAACCTTTTCACCCAGCCCCTCCCAGATCACCTCTTACTGTTCCATCTCAATTAGTTTACATGGATTGTAGAAGTTAACTATACTCACACTACCCTCCTTAGTCCATACTTCAACACATAAAACCTCCAGCTCACCCCCTTTCTTTAGTTCTCTAAATTGCATTCCACTCTTTACACAGATGACGCAACCGCCACCACCAGAACCCCCCACCCTGTCTCTCCTAATGCACGTATACCCTTTGATTGTAAAATCTAATGAGCTCTTTAGCCAGGATTCCTGAATACAGATAACATCTGGTTCATCACGTAGCTCTTGAACAAACCCTTTGAATTCCTGCCCATTAGCTATAAGACTTCTTGCATTCCATTGCAGGACCACTAAGCTAGACTTATTAATACTGGTGGAGAAGATGTTGACTCTGGGGACTCGTTCAGCCTACTCAGGTCAGAACTTATCTTTTCAGGGGACAACTCAGGTACATTCAGGAACTTCCCTGCAGCCTTGGATATTATCTTAATTTTCTCGGACTTAGATTTTACCCCCTCTGAACAATTTATCACATATGCTATGAATAGCACTAGCCGCTCTGAGCTAACCATCACCTCACTCTGCTTTTGTCCCTTGTTAATATTTCCATGCTCCCTTTTATCCTTTTCAACCTCCTTCACAGCTTCAGCGTAGGACAAATTTTTTGTAGCTCTGATCTGTTGTACACTCGCGGCCCTTTTCCTCACTGGGCAACCCCCATAAGCGGCTGTGTGATCCCCACCACAGTTACAGCATTTCCTCGCTACCCCCTCACCACACTGTCCATATTCATGGCTCCCCCCACATTTTCCACATCTCTGACTCCCTTTACAAACAGCAGCTACATGGCCATAGCGCTGGCATTTAAAGCACCTAATCGGGGGAGGAATGTATTCCCTCACACTAAATCTCATATAACCGATCATCACTCGCTCCGGAAGGCATTGCTCTTTAAACCCCAATAGCAGGGATGTACTTTCAACTATTTCTCCATTTCGCTTAGCCATCAGTCTCTTGACAGTTACCACTGTTCCTCCTTTAATATTCTTTTTAATTTCCTCCAAGTTTTCACCAAGCGGCACTCCTGAGATCACCCCTCTGGACCCACACTCTCCAACCTTCCTTACTTCTGCTATTTCCTTTTGACATATCACCTGAGCTTTCATAACTTTATCCCTCTGATTTGCATCTTTACATGCAACCAATAAACTCCCATCTTGCATCACTCTCGCCATCACAATATCACCCCATGCCTTCTTCAACCCTGCTGTTAAGCGAACCAAGCCAACCTCCCTGATGTCATGTCCCTCTTTAAACTTTACCACCAGTTTTAACTCCGATGTTGGTTCCTGCCCTACTCTCTTTCTAACATCCCTACTTCTTTCTCCTACCTCCTCATCACGGTCTTTCCTCTTATTCTCCTCCTTACTACCACCCGTCACACTAGTCCATTGAGGGCTACCTCCATGTCCTCTACCCCTACTTCCACTAACAACTCCACTACGTAGGTTCTGACTAATATTCCATACTTCCGAGGACAGAAGGTCCTCTTCCATATCCTCATCTCCCATGCCCTAAACTAACCCAGACTCAGTCACAGATCGGTTTATGCCAACACGCCACTCCAGCAGTCCTCTCTCATGGCCTCCTCTCCACCCACACACCCCAACAGCTAGCACGGAACACGAATCGTTGCCAACTCTCCCAACATTCACCTCTAGATCCATTGGAGAAGTTGTGTGAGAGAGTGACTTAAGTAAGGGGAGAGCGAATTAGAGAGATGCGTGGCAGCTGAAATTAATACTCTGGAGGCAGAGGGCGCTGTGGTTCCTGGGGAGTGTAGTTCTGAGTGTCCATGTTTGTAGTTTGTGTGTTCTCAGCAGATTTACTGACACGTGTTTATGGTATGAACCATATCTTATAAATAAAGGGAACACATTACTGAAGGGACATCGTCTAAGGGCTACATTACACCTACATAAACCCTTCAGAACAACTGAAATAAACTGGGAAAAAAAATATATATATAAGTCGTGTGTTTAAAAAGACTTCCTAAAGTATCAGCGAATGTACTATGAATATTGAGCAAATCTCTAGTTCTCATTTTGATCAACATCACTGTCTGCTATTTATACTCACTCTCTCTCTCACACACACACACACACACACACACACACACACACACACACACACACACACAGCGAAGTATCACTCAGTACACTCGTGTCTGTTCGTCCCAAGCCTTTTATTTCATGATATCCATCATCAGTATTTATTGCCATTTATAACGTGATATTGATGTGTTACAACATGAGATTATTTTCCCTTTTGTTATGGTAACCAGAGTCAACATTTTTGTGACATATGTAACTGTAATTCATTTGAAGACATATCAAGTCTGCTTTCACGATGAATATCAACTTTGTGTATTTAAATGTTTTACCTTTAACACAAAGCCTAAGGTCTCTGTATTCCTGCAATTCAGTGCTGCACCTGTAGTCTCCCTGATCCTCTTCTCTCAGGTCAGATATGAGCAGAGACAGATTAGCAGGAAAAGTGTTATTAAACAGCTGAAGTCTGGCATGGTAGAGCTCATCATTTAACATTTCTGTGAAATGTCCTGCTCTGCCAGCTTCCCAGGTGAATTTCTGAGGCTTAGTGTTCCAGTCAGAACAGGAGCAGAGTAACAGCAGTGAACCACCTTTGTGTCGTGTGGTTACTGTCAAATTATTACCACCAGAGAGTGCATACAAAAACTCAGAATCTACTGAATACAATATGAAGTACAACATTTCAAAATTGAATTTTATTTAAAAAAACAAAAAACAAACCTTCATCTTTCTGGACATGCAAGTACAAAATCTTGTCTCTCAGCTGAGTTCCTAACTCCAGTGTGAGTTACAGTTTCTTGTGGTCATGTGTGTATTATTTCTCTTAAATCCCAGAGAGGTACTTGGAGTCAAACAGCTGTAGTTAGACACCGTGTTACAACTAAATCTGACAATAAAGACCACTTGGAGGGTCATACTACACAATGTGCAGATTGGGAGTGTTAGGTTTTATTACTATGTAGGTTATTGTAGGTTTATAAATAATTGTATTATTCTTGACCAAGAAGGCAGCAATTTATATTTGTGACAAAATTAAGGATTAATTTAAAATGACCTTCTGTCTCGGCTGGACATTGTTTGGGAACATTTTGCTTATTTTGATATGAAATGTGTATTATTGATCAGCGATATGTCTGGATAGCGCCAAGGTCTGCAATGATGTCAGATCAACCCACACACACCTGCACAGCTGCATAAGCTAACATATTTGGGAATAAAAATTAAACTTAAAGCCATGATTTAAGTTAGTTTTATAGCTAGGATTGTGATTTATTGCTGAACAAAGTGTAAAGATCTTTTATTATTTTTGGACTATTGCATATACTATGGCAGTGATTTAGATTTAATTGTTAGGTCTAAGATGCATTTTAGTGATTAATGTTAGTTTTATAGTTTTAAGTTAGTTTTATAATTACAGAATATAATTTAGGATTGTTAAGACTTTATGATTCTAATGTTTTTAGTTTAAAAACATTAAACTAATTTAGTTTTTAGTTTTTGTTATGAGTTTAATCCTGAATCCTGTTTGACCTTCCTCATTTCTTTGGTTTGCCAGACATATTCTTATTTTTCTTATGTTTCGTAGGACTTTCTTTGTTTAAGTTTATTCTTATTTTTGTTTACTTTCTTTTAACATATCTTTGTTTAAAATTGTTAAAGACATATTCTTATTTGTTATTTTGCTCATGATTGTCTTACTACATATTGATGAAATCAAGGTGTAATTTGCTGACTTGGCACAAGACACATTCATGTGTTAAGAATTTATGAGCTTTTCATCCTTTAGCTTTTAGATCTTTTAAACTATTTCTGTTGGCATTAATTTCTGACTTTGTAGACTAGACATATTATCTGTGTTTAAAAATTCCATCACCATCTTAAGTACATATTGCCCTATGTTCTATCTGACCTGAAGGGGTGTACATAAGCAATGACCTTTAAAATCTGTCTGTACCTTGCTATCATGTCATATGATCAGAAATATGTTATTATGTTATGATTGATTCAAGATTTATACACACACACTGATGGAGATTATTTGACCTGCTCCAGATCATTCTACACACATTCCTATGCCACATTCCTACGATGCACACACATAACACACACACCCACCCCTATTCACGCACACACATAGAGCCAAGGTCTCCAGTGATTCGCACACAGACACACACACCCACACTCTGCCTTCAGAGAGATAAACACAATGTATAAAAAGTTTCTGTGAGTTCTCCATCTTTGACGAGGGAACTGTGAATAAACCGGCTGTGAAACCATATCTCTGGTTTTCCTGGTCTGTTTCTTTCGCGGGGTCTCCGTCCTGGATCCGTGGGGCACGAAGGCATTGGGGTCTCGAGAAATAAGGACCGTTCAGACTGGGTGAACCTAACAATTTGGGGGCTCATCCAGGATTACTTCCAATCAGGTACGTCTTTAATTGATTAGTTTGATTGGTTAGACTTCAGCCTGGTTGGTAGTAACAGAAAAAAACCCAGTTGTTTATTACTTTGGTTATGTTATTGGTCAACCTCGTAATTTGTGTATGGGATGTTTTTATTTTGGTGATCCTCGTAATTTGTTTACAGGAAGATTTTGGTGAACCTCGTGGAAGAGCCACGGGAAGATTGGATATCCTCGTGTAAAAACACGGGAAGGTGACCCTCGTAATTTGTTTACGGGAAGAGCGCGCTTTGAGTTAAAACCCATAATAATAATTAATCTCGAGACTGATTCCTTCGTGCAACCATTATGGAGGTAACTGTAATAAGGAGGTACTCAGACCCGATTCTGAAGATACTCCACGGGATTGGATGAATCGATGTGATTTAGAACTCTATACTACTCCTTGGTTAGACCATTTAGCCGAATGGTCAGGATTACAACCTCAGTCTTTAATTTATCCTCGTGCAGGAACTTTTAAATCAGACTACCTTGTTTTGGCACATAAACAGATATATGAAGGATTTGGCAACCCAGAATGGGATTATGATTATATGACCAGAGGCTATTTAGAATGGATTAAAATGAAACCAATATGGGATGATTTTCATGGAATTAAAGAAACTAAAGAGCAAAAGAATTCAGTGCCATGCCCTAAGCCTGACGAGAAGGCAAAACCTGCTTTGTTTAGATCTACAGCCTCCGCTCTCCCGTCGATGTCCGGGAGATCAAGAAACACACCTGCAAACATTCCTGTAAATACACCGGCGAATACTTCATGTCCCGCTGATAGCGTTCCTAGCGTATCTCTTAACACAGGTGCTAAAAGTAAAAACCCCTCTGTAAGCTTAAACGCTGTTACAAAGAAACGAGACAAACGATTCCAATACAGACGATGACTCTGATGATGATAGCCCCATAAATGCAGCTTGTGTGTGGGCCCGAAGAGGATATAAGATCGATCCGCCTTTGGCATCAGAATTAAAAGATATAATTAAGTTGTTGCCTTCGATAGACAACCCACTTAACTTTGTAGAAATGCTCTTAAGAATGTGTAGACATAAACAGCTGGTTGGTGCAGATTATCGTTTTATCCTGCATGCCGTTCTAAGTGATAGTTATGATGAAGCTGCATTGTTAGCTGCAGTGCCCTGCCTAGGTCCTGAGAATGATGAATACGAAGTAGTTGAAACTAAAGTAGAAGAAGGCGGCAAAACCACCACAAAGCATGTGCTTAAGTTCTACTGGAAAGAGACTGATAGAGCCATGATAGAATTAAAGGACCAATTGACGCATTATCTGCTCTCACGAAAACAGGCTAGCCGTGATCTTTCACAGGTTACTCATTGTAAACAGGAGAAGGCTGAACTCACTTCAAAGTTTCTGACACATTTTAGTGAGACGTGGACTTGTTTGGGAAATATGCAACTGAATCAGCAGCAAACCAATCCGCTCTTTATTTTGACATTTTTGAATAATTGTCGTCCTGATATACAGAAGGTTTTGAAGTATCATTTGAGTGACCGGTGTAATATGATAGTCAGAGCCCTAGGGGAAAAAATTAGAACTTTGGAGGGAGATGGTATTCTGGATAGTAAGCAGGTGGCCTGCCTTTCTGTTGTTGGTGGTTACTCACAGCCCCGTGAGGACATGAATAGACAGAAGAATCGGAATTGGGGTAATCCACAAGCCAGGGCGGGGCCCTGGAATAAGGTATGCCCTGGTAGTAGAGTGTGCTATTATTGTGGTAAAGAAGGACATTGGCGGCGTGAGTGTCGAAAGAAAAGGGCAGATGAAGACAAGGCACGGCATATGTTCCCCCCTTCTTCTAATCTTCAGCATGATGTGTCTCTTCTTCCTCTTCCTCCTTCCCCTCCTCTTCCTGCTTTGCCTGCCCCTACAGCAAACCCCATAGGCCCATACCGAGCCTAGAGCTGCCTACAGAGCTGTGACCCCATGATGCTACATTGTTCTTTCGACTCTTATCTAGCTAGTGATTTGCCTGTCGTGGAATTAGTTATAGATGGGAAGGTGCTTCCTTTTCTAATAGACACTGGTGCTATGATGTCCTCAGTGGGAAAATCCTACGAGGGTCCGATTTCTAACAAAACTGTGCACTCTGTGGGAATTGATGGGGTCCCTTTCTCCTCCCCTTGCACTCCTCCGTTATTGGTAACCTGTCCCGCTGACACAGCACTTCGTAAACGTCACTCTTTTGGGTTGATAACACAGTGTCCTTTTAATCTAATGGGGCGGGATCTAATGAGTCTGTTACATTTATCCATTTTATTTCAGGGATCAAAAATGACTATTTGCACTCCTGACTTGCTGCCTCCTGCTTTATCTTATCTTTCTTCACATGTGACTGTACCAAATATCTCCACTGTTTGCATGGCTTCTGTAAACACTGTTATTTCCTCTGCGGACCCTTCTACAGCTTTGACTGAAATCCCCTCCTCCCTTTGGGCTGAACAGAAGGACGAGGTAGGCCTAGTTCATTGTGTTCCTTATGAGGCTAAGCTTAAACACATGTTTCCTGTCTATGTTAACCAGTGTCCTCTCTCTGAAGGCAAAGCCAAAGGAATTGATGTCATCCTACAATCTCTCCTTGACCAAGGCGTGGTGAGAGAGTGTACCAGCCCGTACAATACACCTGTCAATCCAGTGCCTAAACCTGATGGTACCTGGCATTTTACGCAGGACTTGCATAAGAATAATGAACTGATTGTCCCTGTGGCACCCATTGTACCTGACGTTTCCTCTGTAATATCACAAGTTCCTGCTGATCATTGCTGTTTTTCCATTATTGATCTCTGTTCTGCTTTTTTCAGCGTTCCCGTTGAAGAAAACACACAGCCTTTGTTTACATTTATGCACAGACGGAAGCAGTATACTTGGACACGCCTACCGCAAGGTTTTATTGATTCTCCGGCTGTGTTTTCAGCTGTAATTTGTAACGCACTTTGTGACCTCTCCCTCCCCCAGGGCTCTGTGGTCCTGACATACGCAGATGATCTTCTGGTATCCGCTGAGTCACCGGAAATCTGCCGAGACGCATCCTTGCGCCTGCTCCAACATCTGGCGCAAAAGGGCTTCAAGGTTTCAAGAACCAAGCTCCAGTTCTGCAAGGACACTGTTAAGTACCTGGGCTTTGAACTTTCACAAGGTTGTCATAAGCTGTCAGCTGATCGGGTGCAGGTGATTCTAGACACAAAATGCCCTGCAACTAAACATGCACTGATGTCTTTTCTGGGTCTTATCAACTACTGCAGACAATGGATCCCTGACTGCTCCTCATATGACAAGATTCTCCGTTCTGCAATCTCTCATCAAGATCCACAGCGACATCCTTTGACCTGGACTGACACTATGATTAATGCTTATCACTCCCTCAAAAGCGCTCTCTGCTCAGCCCCAGCTCTGGGTTTACCTGACTACTCAAAGCCCTTTCATCTCTACGCCTGTGAACAACAAGGTACGGCGTCTGGTGTTTTGGCTCAGGAGCATGGAGGAGGGATTCGTCCGTGTGCGTTTTTATCTAAAACATTAGACACTGTTGCTCAAGGCTTGCCTGCGTGTCTAAGGGCTGTCGCCGCCTGTGCTCTGATGGTTTTAGATGCAGAAAAATTGGTTTTGTCTCACCCATTGATCTTGTACTCGTCACATCAAGTTAAACAGGTATTGCAAAATTTACAGACTCAACATATGACTGCGCAGCGACGCTCCGGATATGAAACCATTCTCTTTTCTACTGACAATCTCGAAATTCGTGCCACATCCTCTAATACTGTAGGTCACACTCTCGCACGCCTTCTTAATTCTCAGGGCGACACTCTGGAAGACACCGATCATGATTGTCTATCTGAAATCTTGCATACTACCAGTATCAGGCCTGATCTCTCCTCCAGCCCTCTAGGGACGGGGGAAGTACTCTTTGTTGATGGCTCTTGTTCTAAACCTTCAGATGGTGTTTTCCTCTGTGGTTATTCTGTGTGTTCCCTGCCTGATATTGTGCATGAGGCCTATGCTCTTCCTTTCTCTTCAGCTCAGGCAGCCGAGTTGTATGCGCTAATGCGTGCTTGTATTTTGTCTCAGGGCAAGGATGTCACAATCTACACAGACTCTCGTTATGCCTTTGGTGTGGCTCATGATTTCGGGAAGATTTGGCAGTCTCGAGGCTTCCACGCCGCAGACGGGAAGCCCATTTCACACTCTACCTTAGTACAAAACCTTATTGATTCTTGTCATCTCCCTAGGTCACTCACCATAGTTAAGACTAAAGCACATGCCTCAGGAAACACCCCTGAAATCGTGGGTAATTCTCTCGCTGATCGTATGGCAAAGCTTGCTGCTGCTTCTGGTGTCATGTCTCCTGGCCTAGACCCTTCATCATGTAATATGTCTTGTCTTGCTAGTAGCCTGATTCCAGATTTAGACCTTATTTCTTTACAGGCTTCAGCTTCTCCAAATGATTCTGCCTTTTGGCAGTTACAAGGCGCTTATGTCACCTCTGATGGCCTATGGTACAGTCAGGATGGCCGCCTTTGTCTTCCATCACATTGCCTTCCCTTCCTCGTGCGTGAATTTCACGGCGTGACACACCGTGCATGAAGGGGGGTGAAGGGGGACATGAACAAACTTTTTTGTATAGCCAATCTAAACAGTTTGGTGGACTCAATTCTCGAGAGATGCCTCATCTGCGCACAAAATAATCCCTCTAAAGCAGTCATGAAACATGAGTGTTTACCCATACCTACGTCTCCATTCCTAGAATGACAAATCGACTTCACACATATGCCTCCCTGTGGGCCATTTAAATATCTCCTGGTGATTGTGGACAAATTCTCTAAATGGGTAGAAGCCTTTCCGTGTTCTAGAGAGAATGCGAAGGTAGTTACTTGTATTCTGGCAAAAGAAATAATATCTCGTTATGGGGTTCCAGATGCCATAGACTCAGACAAGGGTACCCCTTTCACCTCAAAAGTCACACAAGACCTTTGTAAGTATCTCTCACTAAACTGGCGTTTTCACATTCTGTACCACCCTCAATCTTCTGGTATTGTAGAACGTACTAATCGAACATTGAAAGACAAACTAACTAAGGCTATGCAGACCACAGGTTCAAAAAATTGGGTAGACCTATTGCCAGCCACACTGGCTGAAATTCACATGACATCAAAATCTAGTCTCGGCGGCTATTCCCCCTATGAGATTATTTTTGGATGACCTTTCCCTCTCCCCTGGAGGAAGGGGACTCCGGCTCTGGGTACCTCTGATTTGAAAACACATATGGATGAGTATTCTGCAGCCCTTATCGATAAATTGCATGAAATTTGTACTAAGGTCAATAGTACAATATCATTTCCACCATCATTTCCCGACATTATACTGCAAGATTCTATCCTCACTACTCTGCAAGTAGATATGCCTTCTAATTTCACTTTCCCTCACTGTTTTAGAACGAATTACTCTAAAAGAAGTAACGTGTACTTGGGACACATTCCCAAGTCTCAATGTAAGCAGATATATGATCAGAATTCCGCCACATCTCCATGTCCTCGCTGGGTCCCGAATTCATGCCAATGTAACCCTCCATTAACTAATTGTACACGCAACAGTATCGGGTATGTCAATAATACATGTAGGGCTCATCCTAATTGTGTTCCACCACACCCTAATAATTATCCTGGTGTTAAATTAGCATTAAACTGGTACTGGTACTGCGGTAATAGATCTAATCTCCTTGTTTCTTTTCCCACCAAGTGGTCAGGCATTTGTGCTCCCATACGACTCAAAAACGCTATCACTGCTATCCATCCCCTCTCTGCTCATCGCCCAAAACGAGATGTCTATCATAATTTCCCACCCCTGGAACATCATCTTACTTCTAGGTGGCACCGTTTTTGGACATCAATGTTTCCTCATTTCGGCGTAGCTGATCTATGGAGGAACGTAGAAATAACACATTATCGCTTAGCCAGTTTTGTTAATGAAACCATTAGAGCTGTCGATGGTATTAGGACTGAGTTAACCGCCCTGCTTCTAATGACTACTCAAAATTGTATGGCCCTTGATATTTTGTTAGCAGAAAAGGGGGGTGTTTGTGCTATGGTTGGAGACAGCTGTTGCACTTTTATTCCTACTAATGATAACTCAGATGGTGAAATAGGTGCAGCCGTACATCAAATGAAACAGATCGCTCAACAACTAGAGCATGACGAACATGGGGATACGGCAGGGTGGGTGTGGTTTTCTAGACTGTTTGGTAAATGGTCTGCTATCCTTTCTATGTGTATCCCTGTAGTGCTGATTTTTCTTTTGTTTATTTTCCTGGGACCTTGCATTTTGAAATGCTTACCGAACAGAATGAATAAGATGATAAATGGTCTTACCCGCAAACCCCCGCAGAGAGAAATCAATGTATATTATCGTACTGCTAGGGTGTAACACTAATCTAATTAAAATCTAGTTAATACTGTAATTAGTATTAAAGGGGGGGATTGTTAGGTTTTATTATTATGTGGGTTATTGTAGGTTTATAAGTAATTGTATTATTCTTGACCAAGAAGGCAGCAATTTATATTTGTGACAAAATTAAGGATTAATTTAAAATGACCTTCTATCTCGGCTGGACATTGTTTGGGAACATTTTGCTTATTTTGATATGAAATGTGTATTATTGATCAGAGATATGCCTGGATAGCGCCAAGGTCTGCAATGATGTCAGATCAACCCACACACACCCACACAGCTGCATAAGCTAACATATTTGGGAATAAAAATTAAACTTAAAGCCATGATTTAAGTTAGTTTTATAGCTAGGATTGTGATTTAAGAGTGTTAGAGTTAACCAGTTTCTTTAATGTTGAATCTGAAATTGAAATGATTGAATGTTGGATGTAATGGTAGCCTTATTGCTGAACAAAGTGTAAAGATCTTTTATTATTTTTGGACTATTGCATATACTATGGCAGTGATTTAGATTTAATTGTTAGGTCTAAGATGCATTTTAGTGATTAATGTTAGTTTTATAGTTTTAAGTTAGTTTTATAATTACAGAATATAATTTAGGATTGTTAAGACTTTATGATTCTAATGTTTTTAGTTTAAAAACATTAAACTAATTTAGTTTTTAGTTTTTGTTATGAGTTTAATCCTGAATCTTGTTTGACCTTCCTCATTTCTTTGGTTTGCCAGACATATTCTTATTTTTCTTATGTTTCGTAGGACTTTCTTTGTTTAAGTTTATTCTTATTTTTGTTTACTTTCTTTTAACATATCTTTGTTTAAAATTGTTAAAGACATATTCTTATTTGTTATTTTGCTCATGATTGTCTTACTACATATTGATGAAATCAAGATGTAATTTGCTGACTTAGCACAAGACACATTCATGTGTTAAGAATTTATGAGCTTTTCATCCTTTAGCTTTTAGATCTTTTAAACTATTTCTGTTGGCATTAATTTCTGACTTCGTAGACTAGACATATTATCTGTGTTTAAAAATTCCATCACCATCTTAAGTACATATTGCCCTATGTTCTATCTGACCTGAAGGGGTGTATATAAGCAATGACCTTTAAAATCTGTCTGTACCTTGCTATCATGTCATATGATCAGAAATATGTTATTATGTTATGATTGATTCAAGATTTATACACACACACTGATGGAGATTATTTGACCTGCTCCAGATCATTCTACACACATTCCTATGCCACATTCCTACGACGCACACACATAACACACACACCCACCCCTATTCATGCACACACATAGAGCCAAGGTCTCCAGTGATTTGCACACAGACACACACACCCACACTCTGCCTTCAGAGAGATAAACACAATGTATAAAAAGTTTCTGTGAGTTCTCCATCTTTGATGAGGGAACTGTGAATAAACCGGCTGTGAAACCATATCTCTGGTTTTCCTGATCTGTTTCTTTCGTGGGGTCTCCGTCCCAGATCCGTGGGGCATGAAGGCATTGGGGTCTCGAGAAATAAGTACCGTTCAGACTGGGTGAACCTAACAGGGAGGAAACCCAAGAACCCCACATATGGACATGAAAAGAACAAAACACAGAAACTCTACACAGATGAGACCCTGGAGCAGTGAGGAGACAACGATACCCACTGCATTACCACATCACTCAGAGGTCCACAGCTTTCCCCTTTTATATCGATGGTAATGAAGTGAAAAACAGAACCTGGGTCAGG
Source organism: Neoarius graeffei (assembly GCF_027579695.1). Taxonomy (NCBI): domain Eukaryota; kingdom Metazoa; phylum Chordata; class Actinopteri; order Siluriformes; family Ariidae; genus Neoarius; species Neoarius graeffei. Next base: position 22,135,604 of record NC_083570.1, read on the forward strand.
CTATGGAAATCAGTGTTTGATCTGTCTATTTATTATCTCATTATCTCTAGCCGTTTTATCCTGTTCTACAGGGTCGCAGGCAAGCTGGAGCCTATCCCAGCTGACTACGGGTGAAAGGCAGGGTACACCCTGGACAAGTCACCAGGTCATCACAGGGCTGACACAGAGACACAGACAACCATTCACACTCACATTCACACCTATGGTCAATTTAGAGTCACTAGTTAACCTAACCTGCATGTCTTTGGACTGTGGGGGAAACCGGAGCACCCGGAGGAAACCCACGCAGACATGGGGAGAACATGCAAACTCTGCACAGAAAGGCCCTCGTCTGCCACGGGGCTCGAACCCGGACCTTCTTGCTGTAAGGCGACAGTGCTAACCACTACACCACCGTGCTGCCCATTACTTTTTTCTTTTTACAATTTTTATTTTTTTATTATTTGGTGAAAAATTGTTTTGATCAGTTTTGAAAGCAGTCTGTAAGCACGTGAATAATAAGCTATAGACACAGACCTTTGTTGGAGGTTGTGTTCAAGCAAGAAAAATATTCATGAGTTTTGAAAGCTGAGGTTATTCAATCATTTTTGTATCAAAGCAATGAGAAGTGATACAGTAATGGACAGTCCACATGGACCACTGTTGAGTTCTGAAAACAAACATTGTATTGATAAATGCATGTCAGTGATTGTTAAAAAAAGAAACAAACAAACAAAAAAAGAAAGTAAAACAAATTAGAAATAAGTCATCATGTAGCACGTGAAGATGGTGCTCACTGACAGAGATACAGCAGAAGAGGGTGTGAAATTCACACAAGTCTATTTACAGCCAAGAGCAGAATGAAGACATGATGTGCTTTATATGAGTTATTATACAGTGGTGCTTCAAAGTTTGTGAACCCTTTAGAATTTTCTATATTTCTGCATAAATATGACCAAAAACATCATCAGATATTCACATAAGTCCTAAAAGTAGATAAAGAGAACCCAGTTAAACGAATGAGACAAAAATATTATACTAAGTCATTTATTTATTGAGGAAAATGATCCAATATTACATATCTGTGAATGGCAAAAGTATATGAACCTCTAGGATTAGCAGTTAATTTGGAGGTGAAATTAGAGTCAGGTGTTTTCAATCAATGGGATGACAAATCAGGTGTGAGTGGGCACTCTGTTTTATTTAAAGAACAGGGATCTATCAAAGTCTGATCTTCACAACACATGTTTATGGAAGTGCATCATGGAACGAACAAAGGAGATTTCTGAGGACCTCAGAAAAAGCGTTGTTGATGCTCATCAGGCTGAAAAAGGTTACAAAATCATCTCTAAAGAGTTTGGACTCCACCAGTCCACAGTGAGACAGATTGTGGACAAATGGAGGAAATTCAAGACCATTGTTACCCTCCCCAGGAGTGGTCGACAACAAAGATCACTCCAAGAGCAAGACATCTAATAGTTGGCCAGGTCACAAAGGACCCCAGGGTAACTTCTAAGCAACTGAAGGCCTCTCTCACATTGGCTAATGTTAATATTCATGAGTCCACCATCAGGAGAACACTGAACAACAATGGTGTGCATGGTAGGGTTGCAAGGAGAAAGCCACTGCTCTCCAAAAAGAATATTGCTGCTCATCTGCAGTTTGCTAAAGATCACGTGGACAAGCCAGAAGGCTATTGGAAAAATGTTTGGTGGATGGATGAGACCAAAATAGAACTTTTTGGTTTAAATGAGAAGTGTTATGTTTGGAGAAAGGAAAACACTGCATTCCAGCATAAGAACCTTATCCCATCTGTGAAACATGGTGGTGGTAGTGTCATGGTTTGGGCCTGTTTTGCTGCATCTGGGCCAGGACGGCTTGCCATCATTGATGGAACAATGAATTCTGAATTATACCAGCAAATTCTAAAGGAAAATGTCAGGACATCAGGACATCTGTCCATGAACTGAATCTCAAGAGACAGTGGGTCATGCAGCAAGACAACGGCCCTAAGCACACAAGTCGTTCTACCAAAGAATGTTTAAAGAAGAATAAAGTTAATGTTTTGGAATGACCAAGTGAAAGTCCTGACCTTAATCCAATCAAAATGTTGTGGAAGGACTTGAAGCGAGCAGTTCATGTGAGGAAACCCACCAACATCCCAGAGTTGAAGCTGTTCTGTACAGAGGAATGGGATAAAATTCCTCCAAGCTGGTGTGCAGAACTGATCAACAGTTACCGGAAATGTTTAGTTGCAGTTATGGCTGCACAAGGGGGTCACACCAGATACTGAAAGCAAAGGTTCACATACTTTTGCCACTCACATATGTAATATTGGATCATTTTCTTCAATAAATAAATGACCAAGTACAATATTTTTCTCTCATTTGTTTAACTGGGTTCTCTTTATCTACTTTTAGGACTTGTGTGAAAATCTGATGATGTTTTAGATCAAATTTATGCAGAAATATAGAAAATTCTAAAGGGTTCACAAACTTTCAAGCACCACTGTATAAACATTTAATGAGACAGGGATTATGAGAAATATAACACTTAAACACAACTTCATCATTACTGATTCTTCTGCAGACATACTAATCCATCAGTGTTAGGGTTTTGCTGGGATTAGAACCCAGGTCGCTGGTGTGATAATCCAGCAAACCCCCACTAGGCCACCAGGGGGATGACTCAATTGCAGAGGCGTGAGGCATAGGTAGAGTATCAAAAAAACAGTTTATTTACAATATATACAATCCGATGGGGCGGCACGGTGGTGTAGTGGTTAGCGCTGTCACCTCACAGCAAGAAGGTCCGGGTTCGAGCCCCGTGGCCGGCGAGGGCCTTTCTGTGTGGAGTTTGCATGTTCTCCCCGTGTCCGCGTGGGTTTCCTCCGGGTGCTCCGGTTTCCCCCACAGTCCAAAGACATGCAGGTTAGGTTAACTGGTGACTCTAATTTGACCGTAGGTGTGAATGTGAGTGTGAATGGTTGTCTGTGTCTATGTGTCAGCCCTGTGATGACCTGGCGACTTGTCCAGGGTGTGCCCTGCCTTTCGCCCGTAGTCAGCTGGGATAGGCTCCAGCTTGCCTGCGACCCTGTAGAACAGGATAAAGAGGCTAGAGATAATGAGATGAGATGAGATGAGATGAGATGAGATGAGATGAGACAATCCGATGGAAAAAAACAAAAAGAAAATCCAAAAGCTCAGAAGATGACCAAAAATAAAAATATCCAAAGGTTCAAAGTCCCAAAAAACAAAAGGAAAGGCAAAAATGCAGAACGCTCAGAAGATCAAAAATACAAAGTCCAAAGAAAGCAAAAACATCAAAAACACAAGGGCACAGGCAAGATACGTGGGACAGAGGAAACTAGCACTAGACAACATGGCATAAAGACTCTGTGACTAGGGGAACAAACAGAGGGGTATTTATACACAAACTCATTAAGGAACAGGGCGGGGCAGGAAACAGGCAATCAAGACAAACACAAAACATAGTGGTGGCCTCTAGAGGCCAAAACAACCATGACAAGATAAACATAACAGCGGCCTCTAGAGGCCAAAACAGTCCCAGTCCTAACAGGACCCCCCCCCCTCGAGGAGCGTCTCCTGACGTTCCCAGGTCGATCCAGATGGGCCGAATGGAAGTCCCGGCACAGTCCTTTATCTAAAATGTCCCGGGCGGGGACCCAACAGCGTTCCTCAGGGGCATAGCCCTCCCCAATCTACCAGGTATTGAAGCCCACCGTGGACCCGGCGGGAGTCAAGCAGGCGATGCACAGTGAACACAGTCTGACCCTGGAAGATGCGGGGGGGGTGGGGGATTCCTAGGGGCAGGGGCATACGTGGACGTCAGTACGGGCCGCAGCAGGGAAACATGGAATGTGGGGTTGATCCTCAGAGTCCGGGGCAACTGGAGCCGGTAGGCGACAGGGTTCACCCTGCGCACCACCTTGAAGGGGCCAATGTAGCGAGGAGCAAGCTTGCGGTTCTCCACCCGCAGTGGAAGGTCCTTGGTGGACAGCCAAACCCTCTGCCCAGGGCGGAAAGCATGGGCAGGTCTTCTATGGCGGTTGGCCTGAGTCTGCTTGGTTCTGGAGGTCTGGATGAGGGTCTTCCTGACCTTGCTCCAGGTCTTGCGACACCATCTCACATATTGGTTGACCAAGGGCACCCCCCGCGTCCTCCTCCTGGTCCGGGAACAGAGGTGGCTGGAACCCGAATTGGCACTGGAATGGCGACAGCTTGGTGGCCGATGACTGCAGGGTGTTGTGGGCATACTCTGCCCATGGCAGCCAGGTGCTCCACAATGTCGGGTTATCCATAGCCAGGCCTCGCAGGGTGGTTTCCAGGTCCTGGTTGAGCCTCTCCGTCTGGCCATTGGACTGTGGGTGGAACCCAGAGGAGAGGCTGGCAGTGGCTCCGATGACCTTGCAAAACCCATGCCACACTCAGGAGGAGAACTGGGGCCCCCGGTCAGAAACGATGTCCTGTGGGAGACCAAAAACTCGGAAGACACAAGTGAACATGAGTTTGGCAGTTTCCAGGGCAGAAGGGAGCTTGCACAGTGGTATGAAGCAGCAGGCCTTAGAGAATCTGTCTACTATGACCAAAATGACAGTATTACCTTGTGACTCAGGGAGACCCGTGATGAAGTCGACTGCCACGTGGGACCAGGGACACCGGGGAATGGTCAGAGGATGCAGGAGACCCTGGGGATGCTGTCGTGGGTTCTTACTTCTGGTGCACACTTCGCAGGAAAGGACGAATTACCTCACTTCCTTCTCCGTGCTAGGCCACCAGAAGCGTCTTCTCAAAAAGTCCAGGGTCCTTCGAGCTCCCGGGTAGGCGGTGAGAAGGGACGAGTGACCCCACTGGAGAACCTTGGCCCAGGCTTGATGTGGGACGTACAAGAGGCCCGGTTGCCCCGTCCCAGGACCGGGGCCCTGGCATTGGGCTCATCGGACGGCCTCCTCAATACCCCAGTGGACAGGGGCCACAATCCAGGACACAGGGATAATAGGACCAACTTCGCTCTCCCTGTTGGTGGGAGCGAACAGCCTGGAAAGCGTGTCAGGTTTGGTATTTTTGGAGCCAGGGCGGTATGATAGGGTAAAGTCAAACCGACTGAAAAATAAGGCCCACCTAGCCTGTCGTGGATTGAGTCTCTTTGCTTGCTGGAGGTACGCCGGGTTCTTGTGGTCTGTCCAGACCAAAAATGGGTGTTGCGCTCCCTCCAGCCAGTGCCTCCACTCCTCAAGGGCCAGTTTAACTGCTAGCAGTTCTCGATCCCCCACATCATACTGGGACTCCGCAGAACTCAGGCGGTGGGAGAAGTATGCGCAGGGGTGCAACCTTCCTTCCGAGCGTTGAGAGAGGACCGCGCTGACGCCGCTGTCCGAGGTGTCCACCTCAACGATGAAGGGTTGCAAAGGGTCCGGGAGGACCAGAATGGGTGCCGTGCAGAAGTGGTGCTTGAGGTCTTTGAACGCCTTTTCCGCCTGAGGAGACCAGACATATGATCCACCTGTCCCTTTGGTGAGGTCCAATATGGGCACTGCTACAGAACTAAAGTTCCTGATGAACTTGCGGTAGAAGTTAGCAAATCCTAAGAACCGCTGAACCTCTTTGACGGACTTGGGGGTGGGCCAGTCCCGGACGGCCAGGGTCTTGGCTGGATCCATCTGGAGTTGGCCTGTCCATACAATAAAACCCAGAAAGGAGACCTCGGGAACATGAAATTCGCATTTCTGGGCCTTAGCGAACAGATTGTTCTGTAGCAGCCTCTGGAGAACCTGGTGGACATGGTGGCGGTGCTCCTGCACAGTCTTGGAAAAGATTAGGATGTCGTCGAGGTAGACAAAAACGTACAGGTTAATCTTGTCCCTCAAGACGTCGTTGATTAGGGCCTGAAAAACAGCTGGTGCATTGGTGAGTCCGAAGGGCATCACCTGGTACTCGTAGTGCCCTGACGGGGTGTTAAAGGCGGTCTTCCACTTGTCTCCTTGTTGGATACGGACGAGGTGGTATGCATTCCGTAAGTCCAACTTGGTGAAGACGGTGGCGCCTTGGAGCAGGTCGAATGCTGCGGACATCAGCGGAAGGGGATAGCGGTTGCGCACGGTGATCTTGTTCAGGCCCCTATAGTCAATACACGGTCGGAGCCCCCCATCCTTCTTGCTGACAAAGAAGAAGCCGGCACCAGCAGGTGAAGTGGAGGGTCGAATGAACCCAGAGACCAGGGCTTCCTTGATGTATTCCTCCATGGCCTTGCGTTCTGGCTGAGAGAGGGAGAACAGTCGGCCCCGAGGAGGAGTAGTCCCAGGGAGCAAGTTGATGGCACAGTCATAGGCGCGGTGCGGAGGAAGAACGGCGGCCCTGCTCTTGCTAAAAACCTCTTTCAGATCCCAGTATTCTGTGGGAACTTGAGATAACTCTGTGAGATCAGGATGCTCGGCAGGAGACACAGGAGAGCTAGAGAGCAGACAAGAGGCATGGCATGCAGGACCCCATTCCACAACCTGGCTTGTTACCCAGTCTATGAGAGGGTTGTGGCGAGTAAGCCAAGGAAGGCCTAGAATAACTGGGAACTCAGGTGAATGAATAAGGTGCAGGGATATTTCTTCTTTGTGACCTTGAGACTGGAGAAAGACTGGACAAGTAACTTGGGTGACTCTTCCATCACCTAAAGCTTGGCCATCCAGGGCAGACACAGACAGTGGGACTTCAAGAGGCGCAGTCGGGACATTGATACTTTGGGCGAAGTGGATATCCATCAAATTTCCAGCCGCCCCTGAGTCTAACAAGGCCTGGCAAGAGTGGACGGACTCACCCCAGGAGATGGAAACCGGGATGTAGATTCCTTGGCCAGGAAGTCTGGGAGAGAGGGTAGGCCCCGTCACAACCCTCCCTCGGCTGGACGGGGTGGTCCTTTTCCCGAGAGCTCGGGACATGATGCTCAGAAGTGACCAGGCTTGCCACAGTAGATGCAGCACTTGTCCCTCCTTCTGCGCTCCCTCTCAGATGCGGAGAGGCGAGTACGGCCCACTTGCATGGGTTCTGGACAGTCACTGGAGGAGGTAGATGGGCTCCATGTTGAGGCAGTGAGGCCGGGGAGACTCAGGACTTGGCGGCGTTCTCTAATCCTGTTGTCCAGACAAATGGCATGAGAAATCAGTGTTTCGAGGTCACTTGGGCATCCGATAGAGGCCAGACCGTCTTTGATGAGGTCAGACAGACCATGGTGAAAGGCTGAAACCAGGGCAGTCTCGTTCCATCCACTTACTGCTGCGAGCGTCCGGAACAAGATGGCGTAGTCTGCGATGGTTCCTCCTTGCCGGATGGACATGAGCTTTCTGGCTGCATCTTTGCTGATGTCTGCTTGATCACGCTCTTGTGATCACGGAGACACAAAAAAGTTGGGACAAAGTACCAATTGTAAATAAAAAAGGAATGCAATGATGTGGTAGTTTCAAAATTCCATATTTTATTCAGAATAGAACACAGATGACATATGAAATGTTTAAACTGAGAAAATGTATCATTTAAAGAGAAAAATTAGGTGATTTTAAATTTCATGACAACAACACATCTCAGCAAAGTTGGGACAAGGCCATGTTTACCACTGTGAGACATCCCCTTTTCTCTTTACAACAGTCTGTAAATGTCTGGAGACTGAGGAGACAAGTTGCTTAAGTTTAGGGATAGGAATGTTAACCCATTCTTGTCTAATGTAGGATTCTAGTTGCTCAACTGTCTTAGGTCTTTGTTGTTGTATATTCCGTTTTATGATGCACCAAATGTTTTCTATGGGTGAAAGATTTGGACTGCAGGCTGGCCACTTCAGTACCCGGACCCTTCTTCTACACAGCCATGATGCTGTAATTGATGCAGTATGTGGTTTGGCATTGTCATGCTGGAAAATGCAAGGTCTTCCCTGAAAGAGATGTCGTCTGGATGGGAGCATATGTTGCTCTAGAACCTGGATATACCTTTCAGCATTGATGGTGTCTTTCCAGATGTGTAAGCTGCCCATGCTACATGCACTAATGCAGGGGTGTCCAAACTGATCCATAAAGGGCCGTGTGGCTGCAGGTTGTCATTCCAGCCATGCAGCAGCACACCTGATTTGGCTTATTCAATCAACTGACACACCCACCCTTTAATCAAGGGTGGGTGTGGCTGCAAGTATTTGACTGTGTGAAGACAGTTCAGTTGATTGAATGAGCCAAGTCAGGTGTGCTGCTGCATGGCTGGAATGAAAACCTGCAGCCACACGGCCCTTTATGGATCAGTTTGGACACCCCTGCACTAATGCAACCCCATACCATCAGAGATGCAGGCTTCTGAACTGAGCACTGATAACAACTTGGGTCGTCCTTCTCCTCTTTAGTCCGAATGACACAGCGTCCCTGATTTCCATAAAGAACTTCAAATTTTGATTCGTCTGACCACAGAACAGTTTTCCACTTTGCCACAGTCCATTTTAAATGAGCCTTGGCCCAGAGAAGACATCTGCGCTTCTGGATCATGTCTAGATATGGCTTCTTCTTTGAACTATAGAGTTTTAGCTGGCAACGGCGGATGGCACGGTGAATTGTGTTCACAGATAACATTCTCTGGAAATATTCCTGAGCCCATTTTGTGATTTCCAATACAGAAGCATGCCTGTATGTGATGCAGTGCCGTCTAAGGGCCCGAAGATCACGGGCACCCAGTATGGTTTTCTGGCCTTGACCCTTACGCACAGAGATTCTTCCAGATTCTCTGAATCTTTTAATGATATTATGCACTGTAGATGATGATATGTTCAAACTCTTTGCAATTTTATACTGTTGGACTCCTTTCTGATATTGCTCCACTTTGTTGGCGCAGAATTAGGGGGATTGGTGATCCTCTTCCCATCTTTACTTCTGAGAGCCGCTGCCACTCCAAGATGCTCTTTTTATACCCAGTCATGTTAATGACCTGTTGCCAATTGACCTAATGAGTTGCAATTTGGTCCTCCAGCTGTTCCTTTTTTGTACCTTTAACTTTTCCAGCCTCTTATTGCCCCTGTCCCAACTTTTTTGAGATCTTTTCATCCTTCATTCAATCAGGTGGCATGGTGGTGTAGTGGTTAACACTGTCGCCTCACAGCAAGAAGGTTCTGGGTTTAAGCCCAGGGGCCTTCTTGTGTGGAGTTTGGATGTTCTCCCCGTGTCTGTGAAGGTTTCCTCCAGTTGCTCCAGTTTCTCCCAAATACATGTAGTTTAGGTTAACATGGGGCATCAGCTCCATTGTGATAAATAAAAGCTCTTATTATTATTATTTACTCATCAATCACCCATCACTCGTGTGTGTGTGTGTGTGTGTGTGTGTGTGTTTATTGTCGGATTTAGTTGTAACACGTTGTCTAACCACAGCTGTTTGACTCCAAGTAGCTCTCTGGGATTTAAGAGAAATAATATACACATGATCACAAGAAACTGTAACACCTGCATGGGATTAAGGTGCAATCAGCACACCTATAGAATGACTGTGAAAGCACACTCACTTTGCAAAGTATTGAGTTGCGTTGTTGACACATTACCGAGCCTTGTTCCTTGATTGTTCTCCTGGTTTCCTGATCCCTGTTTCGTCGCTCTAATCCTGCCTAGTCTATGATAGACTGTTTGTGCCTCGCTTGACCTATGGCCTGTTTCACCATTTCTTGGTTTATGATCATCGATTTGGATTGTTTGCTGGATCGTCTTTTTCTGTAATAAATATCTTCTGCACTTACATCCATCTCCAACCATCCCTGGTCATACACTTCACCCAGCTGACATTTGTGATTCATCATTATTATTATTATTATTATTATTGTTATTGTTAATAATAAAAATAATATCAGCTTTGAATAGTGTGAAAAATTAGCTGTAGTTACAGTTTTGTTGAAGGCTGAGTTTGAGCGAAAAAAACCCTTAAAATTTTAAAAGCTGAGGTTCTTTGATCCGTTTTGTGTCAACGCAATGAAAAATGGTTTGTAAATGGCTGTGCAATGCATCTAGTGTGGAGGCTTCCAACCCTCACCGCTGGGTAGCGGACTTTTACAGTGCCGTGAAAAGAGAGCCGAGTGCATCTCTTCTGCCAGTACATAGGCTCTCCACAGCAAGTCCTATGCAGTGCCTCCTTGTGGCTACAAACGGAAACTGGGCAACTGGGCACCGCAAGACCCCAGTCTAAACTGCAGGGAGCTCAGAGGAGGTCTGGCCCCCAGACACATGGCATGCATGGCCCACTGGCGTGTGGACACGCCCTGATGCCCATGAACCAGACCCCTAGCTATGGGCAAATAGCACAGGTAGACGGAGCTTGTTAGCCTTGGTAGGCAGTCCATCTAGGGGAAGGAAAACCCCGAAATCTAACCTGCAGCCAGCCTGGTGCCAAATGTTGTGCGCTGCACTCCTTTGGACCCCACCAGCAAAGCAAAGAGGGATGTCCTGATATACATTTGGGCAACCCAGGACCTCCATACCTTGTACCAACTACTTCTGCCCAGCCCTGTGCTCTGGAGAGACCACTCCAGCCTTACCCTACACTGTGAGGAAACAACACGCAAGCTGGCAGTCTATGGGTGATAAGCCCATACCTGATTGACGTAGGGTATGGGTGCCACAGGTCAGCTTCGATGGTGGGAGGGGCCATTGCATCCCAAATAGTCAGCTACCACCTGCCTCAAGCCAGGCAGCCCCTGGCCAGTAAGGTGCTGACCCGTCATGGTCTGCCTGCTTCAGTGGGTGCCTGGAGCTTAGAGCACATTGCTTAACAAGCAGATCGTTAAAAGTGTACCAGACAAGCAGAAAAAGGGTAAAATGAAGATGCCCGCTCTTCGCATTGGTAGCTGGAACGTGCAAACCATGCGCACAGGATTGTCTGATGACCTCCAAGAAATAGACGATGTCCAAAAAATTGCAGTGATCAACTGTGAACTGCACAGACTTGACATAGCAGCCCTACAAGCAACCCAACTTCCAGACAGCGGATCTCTAAAGGAGGAGTACTACACCTTCTTCTGGCGGGGAAAGGCGCAGAGGAAACAAGGGAACATGGGGTTGGCTTCGCTGTTAAAACACCCTGCTCCGCTCAATTGAACATCTATCAGGTGGCATGGAGAGAATCCTCACCCTTTGGCTCTCTACATCAGAAGGCCCTGTAAACCTTCTATGTATTTATGCACCAACACTACAAGCCATGCTGGAGGTGAAAGACCGGTTCTTTGATCAACTTGATAGCATCATCAACAAAGTTCCAACACAAGAGCATATTTACCTCCTGGGAGATTTTAATGCCAGGGTGGGCGCAGACAGAGTCTTGGCCAAGTGTGCTAGGTCACCATGGCATAGGAAAAATGAACGAGAACGGTCAGCGTCTCTTAGAGTTTTGCTGCTACCACAAGTTTTGCGTGACGAACACCTACTTCCAGAACAAGGCATGACACAAAGCATCCTGGAGACACCCAAGGTCAAAACATTGGCATCAGCTGGACTTAGTCATCACCAGATGTGGCTCCCTGAACAACATGTGCAATACCAGAGCCTACCACAGCGTGGACTGTGACACCAACCACTCCCTTATTGTCTCAAAGTTAAAGCTAAAACCAAAGAAACTCCGCCACTCTAGGAAGAAATATCAACCAAAAATCAACGTCAGCAAGACTGCCAACCCAGCCAAAAACCAAGAGTTTATAGACCACTTGGAGGGGACATTGACTAGCATTCAAGCACAGTGTGCCAAGGACAGGTGGAACTTCCTGCGAAATATCATTTACAATATTGCAGTTTGTACCTATGGAAAAAAGAATGCAGACTGGTTTGAAGCCAACATCCCAGTGTTGGAGCCAGTCATTGATGTCAAATGTAGTCCACTAATTAACTACAAGCATGACCCAAGCCAGCAAAACCTACAAGCACTGAAAGCTGCCCGCAGAAAGGCCCAACAAGCTGCCTGTCACTGCGCAAACGACTACTGGATCCAATTGTCAGCCAAAATCCAGCAGGCATCGGACACTGGTAACATAAGGAGCATGTATGAGGGCATAAAACAAGCAACAGGCAAACCAATGAAGAAGTCTATGCCCCTGAAATCAAAGTCTGGAGATCCGATACCAGACAAAGACAAGCAAATGGAGCGTTGGGTTGAGCACTATCTGGACCTTTACTCCAGAGAAAACTCCATCACTCAAGAAGCTCTGGATGCCATCAAGGACTTACCTGTTCTGAAAGAACTGGGCTTGGAACCCAGTGTGGAAAAGCTTGGTAAAGCTATTGATGCCCTCAAATGCAGAAAAGCCCCCAGTGAGGACAACATCCCACCTGAGATTATCAAATGTGGAAAGTCAGCTCTGCTAAAACATTTCATGAACTCTTGCGTCTTTGCTGGAGAGAAGGCAAAGTACCTCGAGAAATGTGCAATGCCAAGATAGTCACTTTATACAAAAACAAAGGCAATCGTAGTGACTGTAACAACTACAGAGGCATTTCCCTACTGAGAATTGTGGGCAAAGTCTTCGCTTGGGTGGTTCTAACTTGACTACAAGTCCTAGCTGACCACATCTACCCAGAATCCCAGTGTGGATTCAGGTCCAAGAGCACTACAGTTGACATGATCTTCTCCATATGCCAGTTACAGGAGAAATGTCGCAAACAACAGATGCCATTACACATTGCCTTTATCGAGCTTACCAAGGCTTTTGATCTAGTGAGCAAGAAAGGTTTGTTTCAACTCTTGAGGAAGATCAGCTGCCCCCCACGACTACTCAGCATCATCACTTCCTTCCACGAGGACATGCAGGGTGTGGTCAGCTATGATGGGGAAACCTCAGATCCATTTCTAATCCAAAGCGGTGTGAAACAAGGATGTGTCCTTGCTCCAAACCTGTTTGGCATCTTTTTCTCACTACTGTTGAAATTTGCATTCAAACACTCCACACAAGGCATACATCTGCACATGAGAAGTGACAGAAAGCTGTTCAACCTAGCTCACTTGAGGGCCAAGACCAAGATCTGCACAGTTCTTATAAGAGAGCCATTGTTCACTGACGACGCAGCCTTGACCTCTCACACTGAGCAGGGACTACAACAGCTGACCAGCCAGTTCGATCATGGCTGTAGGCAGTTTGGACTGACCATAAGCATAAAGAAAACCATTGTCATGTGCCAGAGTGCCCCCATACCACCATCAACAATGAAGTGCTTGAAGTTGCCGATCAGTTTACCTACTTAGGCTCCACAGTCACCAGCAACCTGCAGCTGGACAAGGAAATTGACACTTGCACCGTCAAAGCCACCAGTGTGATGTTCAGATTGAGCAAAAGAGTGTGGGACAACAACAAGCTGACCTCAAACACCAAACTCAAGGTTTACCAGGCATGCGTCCTCAGTACCCTATTCTATGGCTGTGAATCCTGGATGACTTACACCAGGTAGGAAGACTGTCTGGAAAGCTTCCATCTTCGCTGCCTACAACGGATCCTTAACATTACATGGCAAGACAAAGTCACCAACACCGCTGTTCTGGATCGTGCTGGCTCTCTGTGCAATGACATCCTCCTCAGTCAGTGCCAACTGCGATGGCTAGGTCATGTGCACCGGATGAAAGCTGGTCGAATACCCAAAGGCATCCTGTATGGCGAACTGGCTACGGGACACTGCTCAGCAGGCCGCCCAGCACTGCGCTTCAGGGATGTCTGCAAGCGAGACCTGAAGCAGACAGGTATCGACCCAAACAGTTGGGAACTGCTCGATGATGACCGCAGCAGCTGATGCCACGCTGCCCGAGAGGGAGTCAAGGGGGTGATGAGGAATGAAAACAAAAGCTGGAGGCCAAGGGACAACACAGGAAGGACAAGAAAAAGCCATCCTACCACACACTCCAACTTCATTTGTCCAACTTGCGGGAGGGACTGCCACACCAGGATAGGCCTGCTAAGTCACACGAGGTGCTACACCCAGACCTGACTTGACTGAGCACTACCATTTTCCCACGGGACTGATGGATGCCGAAGAAGAAGAAGAATGGAAAACGACACACAGTTCAGTCCATATAGACCATTGTTGTGCTATCTGTGTGATGAATTTTGAAAATGTGAACACATTATTGAGTAATGCATTGAACTAAAATTAAAAACTTGTAGCTGAGGTGTAATGCAGGAAATGAAGATGGTGGTCACTGGCAGAGATGCAGGAGCAAAAATGGTGTGAAATTCACACAAGTCTATTTACAGTCCAGAAGAGAAAGAAGAAGTGACATCCAAGCTACAGGAAAATAACTTTTTTCTCTTACGCCAAGATGTTTTCTTCAAGATACATAAGATCGAGATTGTAAGAGTTCTGGAAAATGTACTACAACTATAGAAACACTTCATACACACCTCAAAATCAACTCATTCTACCAGAACACAAGCAAAGGCCTTCTCTCTCTCTCAACAAGAAACCTTTACCACTTGCAACCAAAAAAACCGAACACATTGGACATTAATAAATTTAAAAAAATTTAATTTAATTTTTATGTATGTACGTACGTACACTTGCTCCACATACAGACACACATACACATGTGAGATATCACATATTACCAAGTGCTAAAGTAATTCTTTCAATATATCTCATTTTCATCTCATTATCTCTAGCCGCTTCATCCTGTTCTACAGGGTCGCAGGCGAGCTGGAGCCTATCCCAGCTGACTACGGGCGAAAGGCAGGGTACACCCTGGACAAGTCGCCAGGTCATCACAGGGCTGACACATAGACACAGACAACCATTCACACTCACATTCACACCTACGGTCAATTTAGAGTCACCAGTTAGCCTAACCTGCATGTCTTTGGACTGTGGGGGAAAACGGAGCACCCGGAGGAAACCCACATGGACACGGGGAGAACATGCAAACTCCACACAGAAAGGCCCTCGTCGGCCACGGGGCTCGAACCCGGACCTTCTTGCTGTGAGGCGACAGTGATAACCACTACACCACCATGCCACCTCTTTCAATATATAATAAAAGAAAAAGTCCTGCACCGAGTTGATTCAGATGAGTACATCATTCACACATGAGCAGGAAATGCACAGTGGAAGATCACTGGTTAAGACACACTGAGTTACTGCTCAGAAAGTTGAGAGTTTAAAACCCAGCATCACCAAGCTGACACTTCCCCTTCATCTGCTTAGGAGCATCACTTTACTAGTGGATCTGGGGAATATCCTGGAAACACTGGATGTAAAATACACAGAAATGGAAACTGGATGGCACGCAAGTAGGTTGGAGGGACACACACACACACACACACACACACAGCGGGACACAGAACCACTAATCTCTTGTTTCTCAACCCAGTTTCTAATGACTGCGTGCATTACACTAACTTGTGATAATGTGTTCATTATTAAATTTTTTAGTCCTTGAGTGCTACTTGTAGTTAGACAGCAAGTTACAACTACATCTGAAAATAAAGACCACTCAGAGAATAATATGACAATTTCTTTAATCTGATCAGTTTAAATAAGGTGTCATGCAGGAAGTGATGATAATGGTCACTGACAGAGGGACAGCAGAAAAAGGTGTGAAATTCACGCGCATCTATTTACAGCCAAGCCCAGAATGAAGATGTACGGGCTACAGGAAAAGAGCATTTCTCTCACACTCCTATGCATTCTTGAACATACAGTCTATAAGACAGAGATTGTGAGAGTTCTCTGAAATGTACTAACACTATCAAAACACTTCATACATGCCTCAAAATCAACTCATTCTACCAACATTTAAAAAGACAGAGATGGTGAGAGATATAATTCAGTAAATGTGTAAAAACCTACACAGTAAGTATTATAGAGATGTAAAATAATCTGACAGTAGAATCCTCCTTATTCATTCATCAGTACATTTAGGCTGAAGTTAATCAGGAAGAAAAAATCCACATGATCAAAGCTGAACAGGTCCAAATACGAACATTATAACACAAGGCATGACGTGTATGTTTAAGTTGCGTAGAAAGATTACTGCTGTCTTTGAACATTTTAACCAGAAGTACGTGCTTTTCTAGAAATTCTGCATTTTAGTAACATTATATCAAGCCATAGTCAAAAATTTCCATTGGCTGTGTTCATCTCTGTGGGCCCAATTAATATTATAACTCTGTAGGAAGTAACGTTTCTAATTAAAACTCTCAATGATAAACAGTTTACAGCGTTGGGTTTGGTTGTTCAGGAACAGGGCTGAACTACAGCCGACTGTAAACCCAGTCTGCACAAAAACCACATTAACTAAACACAAAGCAAATGAAATAAGAACTGGCTAATATTCTCCCTCCTTTCTGTCATAGAAAATAGAAAATATCTTCACTCACCTGCAGCAACGTGAAACACAACTGACAGAAGATACAAGCACTTCATCATTACTGATTCTTCTGCACACACACACACACACACACACACCAGTCCCTCAAACTGAAACACACACACACACACACACACACACACACACACACACACACACACACACACACTCTGTCACGCTACCTGTGTGTCTCTTTTATATAGTTTAGTTTTCAGGAAACTATAACCACCACTATGTCATTCTCATTTTTGGAAATCTCTTTCATCACTCTTTCCATGACTCAATTTACCTTTCATATATAGAATTAATATATTAAGAGAGGAAGCCATGGCCTACTGGTTCGAGAAGCAGCTTTGGGACCAAAAGGTCACCTTGAGGAAGGCACCTACCTAACCCCCAACTGCTCTGGGTATGTTGGATGTCACTATGGAAAAGAGCATCTGCTAAATGCCATGAATGTAATGTAATATTGCATATTGCAATATTACATATTATATGATATAATCTCATCTCATCTCATTATCTCTAGCCGCTTTATCCTTCTACAGGGTCGCAGGCAAGCTGGAGCCTATCCCAGCTGACTACGGGCGAAAGGCGGGGTACACCCTGGACAAGTCGCCAGGTCATCACAGGGCTGACACATAGACACAGACAACCATTCACACTCACATTCACACCTACGGTCAATTTAGAGTCACCAGTTAACCTAACCTGCATGTCTTTGGACTGTGGGGGAAACCGGAGCACCCGGAGGAAACCCACGCGGACACGGGGAGAACATGCAAACTCCACACAGAAAGGCCCTTGCCGGCCATGGGGCTCGAACCCAGGACCTTCTTGCTGTGAGGCGACAGCGCTAACCACTACACCACCATGCCGCCATATGATATAATATTACATAATATTAAATGTAATATCTTAATGGCTGTTTCTGTACTTTATCAGTTCACTAACTTCACTTTTCAACACACATGAATTCTAGTGTTCAGGACAAAGCTGTAATGGCCATCAGTATATTCACCAGCAAGCATGTTTCCTGAGACTTACAGGAAATAATACAGATATATTTATCATGTGTGAGCTGAGGAACACTTAGAGACTGGTCATGAGTGATGATCATGCCTCATTATGAAAAATAAGAACAATCACAGGACTATACTGAACTTGTAATTAATAATAATATATAGATTTAGGCAGAGTGCGATTTGTCAAAAAAACAGAAAGGGGGATGATTTTTTTTATTCAAATGAACATTCGATTTTTTAACTTGCCTAAATAGGCTCACAATATTACTTAGGATTGTATCTGCAGCAACGTTTTACTTTTAATTTTCACCATGTTGACTGCGATGCTATACGGAAACCCCCCCGCAAAAAGTAGGCAGGCCCTTTTTCAGGTCCGTGGATTAATCTATCCCAACGTGGCAAAACATTTTCATCTGAACTTCAATCAAACACTCAAAAATAATTTCCTAAATAGGCTAGCACAATGTGATGTCAACACTCAGGAACAGGTTTGACAAACCAGACTAAGTAAACAGTCTGCTCTGGTGACGAATTTGTGGTGGCTTTTTCGGTTTTCCTGTCGGGGCATTGTCTGCAGCATTTCGGTCCTCTTTTATCCACATTTCTGCAAATTTGTGTGCAGGAAAGGAGGCACCCTCTGGACCATTAACACCAACGAACAGTAGGCTATTCAACATGGAGATGTGCATTCTGTTTCTGTCGTCCGTGAAATTGTGGTTCATCGCACTAAACCCACGCTCACACTCAGTAATTGACACAGGGAGCATGGAGACCGTGGTGAGCACTTTTTTCAAAGTCTTCCCTGTGACACCGTTACATTTCAACTCATGAAATTCTTTGAGGAGTGTGGGCATATTTGTGCCTGCTATAGCAAGGGCTTTATGAATTGTCAGAAGTTTGTCGTCCCCATATAGCATCTGTTCATCTTCATCGGAGGGCCAGTTTGACGGGTTCAGCGCTGCCGCCGCAGAAAAAATTCCCTCGTCATCGAGCCTGCTCTGAATGTTGTCTGCCAAGGAGATGAAAAAACACTCACGAAAGGTCTCTTCCTTTTGTCGTTCTCCGTCACTTGGCTGAGACACATTAACCCCCTTGAATGTTTGCATACTGCCCAATTCCTCCTTCAGACATCTTATATTTACTCCATCGACCTTCCTCATAGACCTCAGTGTCCACACAGCAACGTCCACCTCAGTATTGGCAGTGACAACTGTGGCATCTCTTCTCTGAAGAAAGAGGGACAAGGCCTGAAGAGTTTCGAGTGCGTCTTTCACTAATGCCATCTCCACCACAAAAAGCCACTGTATCATCTTAGAATGAATTCCCTGACATTTGGCCCTATCTTTGGAGGATCATGATTTGTCTTTGGCCAGTGCTGCAAAGAGTTTGACCAGGGCTGGGTAGCTTTCCCAAAGGGCCGTCACAGATGTGCATGATGAGGATAGCCAGCGCACGTCAAATACCCGTCCTATCCTGCGAGCTTGCATCTCCAAATTGGAGGCGGCAAGCTCTAGCATATTCTTTGGACTTTGAGAGAAAAAGGCATACAGGGAGTCAGTGAACATCTGAAAATGACTTGCATCTGTTATTTGTTTTACAGTGTCATGAACGGCAAGTTCTAGTTTGTGATTGATGCAGTGAATGACGATCAGGTTAGGGTTAATCTCCTCATGTAGGAATGTGGCGACCCCTCTGTATTGACCCAACATAGCGCTGGCCCCATCCGTTGCAAAACCAATTAGTCTGGAGTGCAACATGTCCTCTGAGATGCCCTGCTTCTCAAGGCACTGTAGCAGAGTGTTACATATCGCCGATCCAGTGCAAGACTGTAATTCAGCAAGTTGAAAGAAAAAATTGCAACACTCCCCTTCAAAGGGAATTCTGCTGTAAATGATCAGACACGTTTTATTTGAACTGGTTGTGCTCTCATCAATAAGAATGCTGAACTTGTCGGGTGAGTTTTTAATAAAGTCCACTAGAAGCACTGACATATTCTCCGATAAACACCAGCATATTCCGGCATGCCTTGTCAGAATGCAGCATGCTGCCAAGGTTAACACCATTGAGTTGTTGCAGTTCGACCAGGTGTGGCTGCATTTTGAATGAGAGGTCAGTGTAGCAGATCATATAAGCTGTGCGAAAGCAGTACTCTGTAGTTTTTAAACACTGTTCATGATGCTTTCACTACAGAGCTGCACTGTTCTCAACTGCCTTCTCAATTGCGGTCTCTTGTCTTTTTTGTAAAATTTCAATGCATTTGATGTGGCTCTGACACTTTCCGTGCTTGCTAATCTTGCCCTTTAATTTCTTTGCGGTTTTTGCTTTTATGCCATTAATGAAGGCAGAGTCGATATGAAGTCTCTCCTGTGTATGTGGCCCTAAATCTTTTACGTTGGAACAAGCTTGGCACTTGACTGACCCGTCTGTGCTGACAGCAAGCCACTCACGACCCTCTCTCCATTTAGCAAAGCATGCCGGCTCAATGCACCCTCCTACCACGTGTCTCAGATGAGTCGCTAGCAGGTAGGTCTACCTCTGAGTTTCTTTCTCCATCGTGAGGCTGGGAGTCCACCTGTACATGAGCACTAACCTCCATCACATCATCATTTCTTGCGCTATCACTCTCAGGTGTTAATCTAGTTGTTTTATTTGCGGGTCCTCTAAAATATGACGATATGGTGCTCTGAATGCGTTTCATTTTCTCAGCCCTGTTTTCACTACTGCTCTCGGCCAAGTTCCCACACTAAAATGTTACAATGTTTATATTGTGTCTGGTGATGTTCAGAAACATTAAGTGTAGATGCGCTGTCTGGCAGTAGCCTACTCTCAGTGTTGTGCAAGTTCACACTTTTTTTGAACTAGTTCAAGTTCAGTTCAAACATGTTAAAAGTGAACTGGTCACGTTCATAGTTCACAGTTTTAATTCTGAACTAGTTCAAAGTTCAGTTCATTTTACTTTTAGGCGGAATATGAAAATAAAGACTAAAATCATATGCTACATTCTAGCTCAAAACTACTCACATATTATAGATATTATATTCTATCACACAAAATGGAAGTTATTGTACATACTATATATGGAAAAAGGACAAAATATTTTGATTTCTTCACTGACTCAACCACTGCACCAAAATGTTACACGTGACTTCAAACAAATGCTTTCAGTTTCAACTAACAGTAACTTCTAATAAACTAGTCTGATGAACGAGGATTTCTCAACTTTGCTTAGTGGTTGTAAATCTTCCACAATGTAGTCAATAATCAGTTTATCTACCTGCTGCTGGGAGACTGGTACTCTTGAAGGCTGCAGGCAGTGTGACTTGGATTTTGGGATTTTGGCAGGGGATCTTCTTGCCCTTTCCCTTCTGATCCTCGAGGACTTGCATATATGCTTTGAAACTGGACAGATGCTTCAACTCAATGTGTCGTTTCAAATTTGAGAATGACGTTGTCGATGTTCTTACTTGTTTTTTTCAGGAAAGGTGGACAGAGCTTACACAGAGAGGTAAGGTTTTTACCGTCTGAGTCTTTGTGTGAAATTGTGTAAAATTGCTGTAAATAACCATGAGGAGAATCCGTCTCATCTGTGTTCTCCGTGCCGCTACTTGAACTTTCACTGGCCATGTTGCTGTGAGTGTGCGCCGGCTGTGGTGTGCGCGCTGTCTGCTGCCTGTAGCTAGGGAATGCTGGGTTACGCCTACTCTGCTCTGCTGCATCATGGGTAACGTAGTATGGAGCCAAATCATAGAGCCATCCACTATCTCCGGCTTCACACTACGTTATCCATGATGCATTGCACACACGTGGCACCTCAGGGCAGTGAGTGACAACAACATCAGACTGACAGTGAAGTAGTAGAACGTAAAGTATCTTGCAAGTAGACGTGCCACTCGATTCATCAGGTTTCATGTTTCGTTCATCTTCATGTTTGTCGTTCATGTCGCATAATTTGAACGAATTCACGTTCAAGTTCTTTCATTACAAAGTTGTTGCGTTCAGTTCAAAGTTCATGGAAAAACGAGCGTGTTCAATGAACGCGTTCTTTTGAACGGGTTCATGCACAACACTACCTACTCTGATGTATGGGCTGCATGTTTGAAGATTGTTAGATTTTAAGTAGCATCAGTTAAGCTGCATTCATCGCTATCAAGGGGGGATAGTCTGTGTCCCCACTGGAGATAAAAATAATTTAGCAGAGGTAGGGATAGGAAAACCAGAAGGAGAGAAATCCCTCCCATCCCCCCCTACAAATCGCACCCTGGATTTAGGCACTGCCTAAAAGTGGAGCTCCCATCTGTTTCTGGGTTGTAGAATTTTCTTATATCATAGCCAGCCTCTTTTGTTTCATTTTTCTACCGTTATAGTTACTATAGTGTTTCCTTATGTTGCACAAAATGTCGGGCGACAACAGTGACAAGTTACTCACTACTATACTGTCCCAACTACTACTCTACTGCACTAGTTGTTGAGTTTCCTGTGCTGGCAGGCACACACGCACAGGACCAAAACCATCAGAAAACAATTCAATGGGTTTCTTTATGTATCCACACTCTATGCCTATGGGGCTCCACTCATATGAAGATTTAATTACAGATAGAAGTGTGGTTCAGTTACGGTAAAGGTTAAACTGATTTCCGTGGTGAGTAAATACTGATATAGCTAGTTTTGGTGTGGGGATGTTCTAAAGCAGGGTGGCACGGTGATATAGTGGTTCACACTGTCTCCTTACAGCAAGAAGGTCTGGGTTCGAGCCCCGTGGCCGGCGAGGGCCTTTCTGTGCAGAGTTTGCATGTTCTCCCTGTGTCTGCATGGGTTTCCTCCGGGTGCTCCAGTTTCCCCCACAGTCCAAAGACATGCAGGTTAGGTTAACTGGTGACTCTAAATTGACCGTAGGTGTGAATGTGAGTATGAATGGTTGTCTGTGTCTATGTGTCAGCCCTATGATGACCTGGCGACTTGTCCAGGGTGTACCCCGCCTTTCGCCCGTAGTCAGCTGGGATAGGCTCCAGCTTGCCTGCGACCCTGTAGAGCAGGATAAAGCGGCTAGAGATAATGAGATGTTCTAAAGCAGCCTGCAAAGCATGTAATCTAGAATGATGAATCCGCACAACTTGCAGTTGCTGCTCTCTAATAGCTCCAATACTGACTGACAGGGAGCAGCAGGTGAGGATGGGGAGCATCATATCCAGCACTCGGACTATCAGCACTGGCGCCCCCCAAGGGTGTGTGCTCTCCCCACTGCTCTTCTCCCTTTATACCAACGACTGCACCTCAAGAGACCAGTCTGTTAAACTCCTGAAATTTGCGGACAATACAACGGTGATCGGCCTCATCCGAGATGGTGACGAGTCTGCATACAGACGGGAGGTTGAACAGCTGGTCTGCTGGTGTGATCAGAACAATCTAGAACTGAACACGCTCAAAACTGTGGAGATTACAGTGGACTTTAGGAGGAGCCCCCCCCCCCCCCCCCCCCCACTGCCCATCACCATCACCAACAACACTGTGACTGCTGTTGAAAGCTTCAGGTTTCTGGGTTCCACAATCTCTCAGGACTTGAAGTGGGAGACCAACACAGTCACTATCATCAAAAAGGCTCAGTAGAGGTTGTACTTTCTGCGCCAGCTCAGGAAGCTCAACCTGCCTAACGAGCTGCTGACACAATTCTACTCTGCCATCATTCAGTCTGTTCTTTGCTCTTCCATCACTGTTTGGTTTGGATCGGTCACCAAACAGGAAAAGAACAGACTGCAATGCACAATAAGTTCTGTAGAGAAAATTATTGGTGTCAACCTGCCCTCCATCCAAGACCTATACTTGTCCAGAGTCAGGAAATGGGCAGGTAACATCTCTTCGGACCCATCACACCCTGGTCACAATCTGTTTAATCTTCTCCCCTCAGGGAG
Source organism: Neoarius graeffei (assembly GCF_027579695.1). Classification (NCBI taxonomy): domain Eukaryota; kingdom Metazoa; phylum Chordata; class Actinopteri; order Siluriformes; family Ariidae; genus Neoarius; species Neoarius graeffei. Next base: position 22,158,863 of record NC_083570.1, read on the forward strand.
GCGATATAGATCACTGTATGCAAAAACAACCAGACACAAGAATAGTTTTTTTCCCCTCAGGCTCTCTCTGTGATGAACAGCTAAAATCCAGATTCATATATCAGTAATATCACTTGCAAAATATCTGCACACTCATACTGTCATTCTGTGTTCACTGTTACTTATATTTATACTTATTTATATTTACTATTTCATCTTTGCACTATGCACCATATTGCACCAAAAGGGAAAATCCTTTCTGTGATGAACGGCTAAAATCCAGATTCACTTGTAAAATATCTGCACACTCATACCGTCATTCTGTGCACACTGTATACTTTATATTTATCTATTTCATACTTGGATTACTTTGCACTATGTACTTATTGCACCATTTTTTTCTTGGTATTTTGTTTGTTTGTTTTGTGGATACGCTTTTTATCTGTTTTGTACTATGAGAGCTAAGTGAAACCGGAGTCAAATTCCTCGTGTGTGTCCACATACCTGGCAATAAAAGTGATTCTAATACAGCTAGTCAGCTGGTTGACACAGAACACGACACATCGGGAGTTGTCATTTTCATTTTCGGCACTGTGTCCATCTAATGCCTTGGTCACAACCGGCCGTACGTGCTCCTACGGCCGGTCTACGTGCAAAAAACGCAAGAAATGCACGGAAGGCGCGTGTATGACGTGCTGATTTTCGAGCCGTAGACTGGCAACAGAGGTTCTTTGTCATGTCAAACAAACTCTACGGGCACTTACGTTTTTTTCAGGTTGCAAGACAAACTTACGGCCTCGTGTGTCTTCCGTATGGCTGACGTGTGTCTTTCCTACGATTTGCTGGTGTCAGGTTTGGGCAAAATGTCAATTTTTTCGTACGTCGCACTTGCAGACTCCGTATGTGTGTCGTGTGCCCCACATACGTAATTAGTGCAGCCAACGCACGTTCAGATATTTCATACGTCATCCATGCGTGTCGAGTAAGTCGGCCGTGCATTGGCCGCACGGCGAGAGGGCGTCAATCGCACAAAAACTCGGGTATATAAAGCTGCAGGGGTGCCTACGGCCATTTGTACACGTAGGCTTTAATTGAGAGAAAATCCAATTTCATTGCATTGCTTCAATATGCCGAAGGCAAAAGGGAAGAGGAGGATAGAAAAGGTGTCAGAGACGGAGGAGAGAGAGGGGGTAACAGAGAGGGAGGAGAGAGAGACAGTGGCAGAGAGGGAGGAGAGAGAGAGGACAAGGAGCAGTGAGGAGAAGGATGAAGACCACGACAGTGGCCAGCAGGCCAGGAGTTTGTCGTACTCTTTCGGCGTAGCAGACGAGGAGAGGTTGGTAGATTTTTTCCGTGCAAACCCTTGTTTCTATGACAAGACTTTGGACCTGTACAGCAACGCCATCCACAAACGGAAATTGACACAGCGCATTGCTACTGAACTACACACAACTGGTGAGTATTCATTCATTCATTCATTCATTCATTCATTCATTCATTATCTCTAGCTGCTTTATCCTGTTCTACGGGGTCGCAGGCAAGCTGGAGCCTATCCCAGCTGACTACGGGTGAAAGGTGGGGTACACCCTGGACAAGTCACCAGGTCATCACAGGGCTATGAAGGAGGGGGAAGCAGTACTCTGCCAACACTGTTTGCAGTACGGGTGGGGAGCTGTTGACCTCGACTGGGGACATTGTCGGGCGGTGGAAGGAATACTTCGAGGATCTCCTCAATCCCACCATCACATCTTCCATTGAGGAAGCGGAGGCTGATGACTCAGAGGTGGACTCGTCCATTACCCAAGCCGAAGTCACTGAGGTGGTTTGCAAGCTCCTCGGTGGCAAGGCACTGGGGGTGGATGAGATCTGCCCTGAGTATCTCAAGTCTCTGGATGTTGTGGGGCTGTCTTGGCTGACATGCCTCTGCAACATCGCGTGGCGGTCGGAGACAGTGCCTCTGGAGTGGCAGACTGGGGTGGTGGCCCCTCTTTTTAAGAAAGGGGAGTGGTAATCCAGACTGGTGGCCATTTACTCTCACTCTCTGGGATCTGTTGGTGAGGAAGTCTAAAATCCAGCCAGACATGCAAGAGTCCATCTGAAAGTGGTCAAGTAGCTTCTGCACCAATAGGTGGGGCTGTATGGTGTTGAAGGCTGATGAGAAATCCACAAAGAGTGTCCTGGCATGAGTCTTGGAGCCCTCAAGATGTTTAAGAATGAAGTTAAGCAAGGTTATAGTTGCATCCTGGACCCCCCATTTGATCGATATGCAAATTGTAAGAGGTCAGGGAGACAGTCAGTCTTTAAGATAATTTCCGTTTTGACCAGTTTTTTGAAGGACTTCATTACTAGTGAGGTTAGGGCTATAGGCCTATAGTTGTTAAGAGACTTTGGATGGCTGTTTTTGGCTATGGGAACTATTGTAGATTGTTTCCATAGGTCAGGAACTGTATGAAGTTGTAGTGACATGTTAAAAATATATTTAAAAATTGGGTCTAATTGCTCAGCGCAGCGGGACAGCACACGACCACTAATATTGTCTGGTCCGGGGCTTGTTTTTACTTTGCAGTGTTTAAAAGTTCTTACCACACTGTGTAAAGAGAAACAGGCTGCTGACTGAGTGGAGGCAAGCAAATTTTGTTTTAGAGCTGAAATTTCTTTTTTGAAGTTGTATTTGTCAAATCGTATATAAAACATGTTTAGCTCCTGGGCTAGGGCTGAATCTGATGAGAAGCCCTCCAGAGTGACTCTTTTCCGTGTTCTGTCATTTAGCCCAACCATGGTTCTGACAGAGTCCCATGCTGAGCCCAGGCTGTTGCTACTCAGTTTGAACTCTACTTTATGTTTATAATTCAGCTTGGCTCTCCTTATTTCTAATTTAATTTCCTTTTGAATGTTTTTTAGCACCGGAATGTTGTTTTGCTTAAATGCCTGCTTCTTCTTGTTTAACAAAGCTTTGAGATGTTTGCTAACCCAGGGCTTGTTGTTGGGGTAGATTTTAACAACTTTAGTGGGGATGACTGTGTCCTCACAGTAATTCACCCATGAGCTGACCACATCCATGAGCTCATTTATGTCCCGGGATGACTGGATGAACTACTCCCACACAGTACAGTCCAGACATCCCTGCAGGGTCAGCGTAGCCTCCTCTGTCCACACTTTCACTGTTCTTGTGGTCACTTTCCCCCTTTGTAAGCATGTGCGGTAAGCTGGAATGAGGTGCACACAGCTGTGATCAGAGAAGCCCGGGGGGGGGATGGAGTTGTAGGCACCTTTAACTGTGCTGTAGCATTGGTCAAGTGTCTTCCCTTTTCTAGTAAGGCAGTGAACATATTTATGGAAGCACCTGAGTACTTTATCTAATGAACAGTGATTGAAGTCACCTAGGTTAGGGGCATCAGGAGAAAGTGCCTGTAGGTTATGCACCGTCTGTTGGATCAGGTCCAACGCAGAGCTTTCGTTTGCTTTCGGATGAATATAAGCAACTGTCACGAAGATCTGTGGGAATTCCCGTGGCAGGTACAGAGGACGCACGGAAATGGAGAGCAGTTCAATGTCTTTGGTACACAGTTTTTCTCTTACTAGTGTTGTTCTACACCAGCGCTCATTTATGTACAAACATACACCGCCTCCATGCGTCTTACCGGTAGCGGAGGCAACCCGGTCTGTGCATAATGGCACCCCAAAACCATCAATCGCCAGGTCACTGTCAGAGTCCATTTCCCCTAGCCATGTTTCAGTCAGGGCCAATATACAAGCGTTTTTAAACTCATGCTGTAGCGGACAAGAGCTAGCAAATCGTCCGTTTTATTTCGGAGAGATTGAGCATTGGCCAAGATAATAGAAGGCAAGGGAATGCGCGACAAGGGCCGTCTTGCTTGCTCATGTACCCCGCCTCTCCTACCTCGCTTCCTTATTTTGCGACGAGAAGAGCTGGAAAAGTTCCCCTTTATATTGTCCGCGTAGAAGTCTGTGATGTTAGGAAACTGTAAATCCAGGGGTGGTCCCGTGCCTGTAGACTTTTCGAAACTTAGGAGAAGGTCTCTCGTGTATAATATTCTAGTCGGTTTCAGCGTAGTATGCAATCCTGCTCCCAGATAGGCCCATAGCACCACCAGTGCGAACACAACAGTCCACACCATATCTAGGGTGCTTGCTCTTTTTCCAAATCAAAATTCCAGACTTTTTCCAGACTTTTTCAAAACTGATATTTTTATTCCCAAGACCTTGACTTTATGTACTTTTACACTTGCGTGCCTACTGCCTACTTTATTGGTTGAGATAGTACAAGTTGTGTTTAGTACATTTTAATAAAATTGAATTAACAAAATGAACAAAATGATGTTTAAATTGTTTTACTAACAAAAATGATTTCAGGATAAAAATAACAAGTGAAAGAATTTCACACAAACAAGTTTCACTAAGAGGTCTTCTGTTTTTATACTTACAGATATGAATGGATGAAAGTATGTAGAATTCAGTCAATTCATTCACACCTTATTTTCTATCCTTGACATAACTGAACCTATCTTTATGTTCTCATATGTTATGTTCTATTTAACTTTAACAAGCTGTATCACAAGAACATTCACAAAAGTGCATATATACCACCAAGCATTTGGTTAGAAAAAAAAATAAATTGCAAATGGCAAAGACTTGTCTAATTTCTAATTTTATTTAACTTCAAATCCAGCTTCTTCTGGATATCACTAAGTTCCCGTTCCTTTTCTTTGGCAGCCTTCCTCATAGCATTTGACTGGGCTATCAATTGTATTTGACTGAGCTTTTCCGCTTTGGTAGCCAGGTCATCAGCGGAGGACAAGAGGCCACTGATGTTCAACTCGATCCGTTTTTTTGTTTTCTTTAGTTCATCAACATCTTCCAAGACAGCCTCTCTTTTCTCCACGCTGCAAGTCTTCTTTTTTCTTTTTTTCATCTTCCAAGAAACACCTGTACTTCTGTCTAGCACATGATGCCGACAGGAGAAGTTCTTTTGTAATTGCGACATTCGTCAAACCTCCAACATAAGAGATGTGATGACTGATGATCCTCTGTGTGACAAGTGTTCTTTCCTTCATATTTTCTACCTCTATTTCTCTGTTCACAGAAAAGCCATGCTCAACTGAGGCTTGTCTATGAGACAGCAAGAGGACCCTTCTCACCAAATCCCACAAGTTTTTCCACTCAGGTTTATTTCCCATATGTTTGTACATCAGGCTATCCAGTCTGGACTGAGGATCATAGGTCACAAACTCCTCATCTGCTCTGCAGTATGTAGAGAAGTCACTAAACTGCTTAAGGATATCATCGCAGTTCCCCTCTTTCATTTGTTTGGCACTTACAAGGTGCTCGAGACAGACCTTTAATTTCCATTTGCACTTGTCCAAATTCTGAACAATTTGTGTAGGGTCCAACCACACCAAATTTCGAACAAGAGAATATCTGAGTCGGCATTTCTCAAGTAATTTGGCAACCGTAGCCTGAATGAATGTTTTGGTGCTGGTGCGAAGGGCAAATACCTGCTTTTCTGACACCTTTTTCTTGGTTCTTAAGTCCTTGAGCATGCAATCAGCCACAAACCCCAAGTTCACTTTTGCTGCTTCTTTGTGGTTCCCGCACTCATTCACATCAACACTGAAGAGCTTCTCAGCAGAGGTCACCTGCTCTATCACATCATCTTTGATGAATCTGTCCATAAGATCTGTGATGAGCTTGAAAAGGTCCTGTCCAAGAAATGGCAGTACTGGCCTGTCAGTCTGATATTTCCCCAAAAGTGGCTGGAACTCTTTAGTAATTGACAGGAATATGTTGGCCTTTGTGACAAACAATGGATCATCACAGCTTTCTGAAACAAGAGAGAAGGATTTACTTTTCAGCTCTGGGAGTTGTTTAGCCCTCACACTAGCCAAATATTTCTGAATATGTGGCCATAGCTCTATTGCCCTTTCTGTCACAGGCACATTCTCAAGCCAGCGATGTTGGCAGTACTGCCTTGGGAAGAGATCGCTGCCAGTAACTTTTGAGTAGTCTTCACACCTCGCTGGTGAGTCTTTGAAGAGCCAAAAAAGAGAACTGAGTGTCTGCTCGATCCCCCAGTTGGTTTTTGCACTTCCAGCCTTAAATGCGTTATGCATGGAGGCCACAGCTACCAACATTCAGCAATTTTCTGCCTGTTTCCTGCTCAATGTTTTGTGTTAACATGTCATACACCTTCCAGTTCACAGCTGGACCATCCATTGATAGCTGAAGGATTCCACATGTTCCAGCTGCTTCACAGGATTCTTGCAGGCATGTCTGTAACTCTGTTGCAGTTGCATGACCTAGAAACTGCGAGTCAAAGTACCTTGACCTGACTTCGTCACCATCCCAAAAGCGGATGTGGATATCCACTTGCTTTTTCTGTAGATTGTCATTTAAACTTTCATCAAATAAGAGAACATATCTGAAGCTCTAATCTTTGCCTTTAAAATGGACCTGAAATGTGGAGCGATCCCGAAAGAAGATAGGTACGCTGCCTTTGATTCAGCACATGTGAATTTTTTTGCAATGTCACTGTCTGGAAACATCAGCTGAAAGACACTGCTGACTCCATTGCAGCTCTTGAATGAGTTCTGTTTGGTTACCAGCTCCAGGACCCAGTAAATCTCAGCAGTAAGAACTTCAGTGCCTTGCATAAAACTTGCAATTGAGGTGGTTGTTGCAGGAGATGCAGGAGTTCCAGGTGATGCAGTCACATTTGAAGCAGGGGCAGGAGTGTTGGCTGAAGTGCTGAAACAAATAAATATTTGTTTAAAATTTTACACTATTGTGTTACACTATGATTATGTAAAAATCTATAAATTCTAATATACGTTAATGCAAAATCATCTAAACAATATCCACAGTATGAATTGTATTAAAGCAAACCAGGCAACATTTTTAGGTTAATTTACCAGCTTCACTTTGATGGTGAAATCATAGGCTTGCCTGGTATGCCTTTGAAAACTAGGTATTTCACATAATGGTAGTCATAACATGTAATTTAGTATTAACTATGTGAATGTTTTATTAGATTAATACTAAAGTTAATTGTCATAGAAGATGAAGGTATCTACAGAAATCAACATTACTTGTGTGTACAGCCTAACTATTGCATGAGGTATTCCTACTAATCCACAAGGTGGCACCAGAGACCACAATATGGTTGCACTGCTAAATCAGACTTAGCTTTTCAAACCAAAAGACACACCGAAATTAATTAATTCTACAATACCATGGTGCTGGAATAGCGCATAATGTTTGTAATGATATCACTTATTGTAACAATCTGGGACAGAGTGAATGGTAGCTTTTTTGCACACTGACCCTGATTACTTAACCCTCTCTAGTGAATTCAAAATAAGAATTTCTGATCAAACCAATCCTCACAAATTAAATATGGGAGACAAAAAGATAGGATTATGTCACTAAGCAAGATTGTTGCATTTGCAAAACCAGTATTATTAATGAACTGAAATGTTACCATAAAGTTAACAGTTAAGCTAAATGATAGCTAACAGCTAACATAGTCATTTAGCATGTTCAGCTAGTCAGACCATTTTACACCAGAGAACCATAATCAAACGAGCTCTGGATATGTCGACTACATAACGTGACAGATTTTACGAACTCTCTTACCTGGAGTGTGGAGCAGTTATTGGCTGAAAAAAGATGGATTCCGGCAGTGATCTCAATGCACTGGCAGCCAGACTTGAGTGTTTTTTGCTCTGGAGATGGCTCACCAGGGCAGCCTCTCCCATACTGGCAATGTTGATACATTTCATGCAATATTTGCAGAATGCTTTGGTATTTGTCTTGGGGTCTGGTGCAACCCAATTCTTAAACTTTGGATGTTGCAGCCATGAATTTGAAAAGACGCAACGACCCATTGCAACACAGAATGGCTGCTGTGTTAAGAAATTCAGTCCTTCCTAATTCCACTGAGGCTGAGATGACAGTGAAGTTGTGGCTGCAGGACATCATGGATGAGCTGCGCAAGCATCGTAAAAGTAGCCTAAGCTAAGGTGCCAAAAAATTATGACTTCTTACTTGCCTTGCCTTGTAATGTTGCCTATATCAAAATAAATGAAATGACGTTTCTGACTTTGAACCTTCTGTCTCTTCATTTGTGAAACATACAAGGGTTTTAGATTTTGATGCAGCCTAAACAAATCAATAAGATCTAATATAACGGTGGGATCCTACTAGAGCGGAGAAAAGCATTTAGATGCCTCCCTCCCATTGACTTAACTTTGGAAGGGCTGATTTTCAAACGTGCTATGGTGTTTCCAGCGATGCCGTGAAAGTCAGCTGTTTCAGTGTTAAGTCAATGGGAGAGCGAGGCGTCCGAATGCTTTCCCCACTCTAGTGGGATCGCACTGCATAGGTCATAGTTATGTCGGGTGTACGTTGGCTCATGAACCGCATAGGTCACAGTTATGTTGGGTGTACGTTGGCTCATGTTCGGCCACCATTCTAATGCCAATGTCTTCCTGATATCTTGCCAATTAGCTACCAATCTCCATAATACATCTCACTGATGCACCATATGTCGGGCGGCGCCTGTTGCCCCAACGTCGGCAAGACCTAATTTGCTGTCTGGGTACGTGACCGGTTAGCGAAATCATAGTTTTTACACCCTTCCTGTTTCTTATTTCACAATATTATGTGTCTTTGAGCATCTGTGTCTTTGAGATTTTTTTTCCATACTTTATTAAGACTTTCACACAAAATCCAAGACTTTTCAAGGTCTGGAAAACAGCATTTCAAAATTCCATACTTTTTAAGACTTTCAAGACTTGCGCAAGCACCCTGATATCGGCTGAGTGACCGATTTGATCTGGTGGTGGCAAGATGTGGCTTGATAGTAACCAATATTGTGGCAAGTGACACTTGACAAACAAAACAAACGCCAAGCAAACAAACAAACAAACAAACATCTCGACTTCCGGTTAAGGCAGCATGGTGGAATGCAGCAATAGACAGTAGCTCCACACCAGTCGGTTGCAAAACTAAATAATACTCGAGATATTAACACTTCAGAGGCTGTGTTTCATCACCATGAAAGGAGCGAAGACAAGCAAAGGACAAAAAGGCGCACAAAAAGCAGGGAATATAACGCAACCTGCGTTACAACCCTTACCCGACGCAGAGGACTCCGAGACGGAAGAAAATGGCGACAAGACGATCCTAGCTGAGAAAACTCAAGCTGGTGACATACTTCAAGAATTAACATCTGTTACCAAAGACTTGCAGGAATTCAAACGCAAGATGCAAAAGTCCTTTAAAGATTTTCAGGCCGACCTCAGAAGAGACGTAAGAGAAGAGTTAACTACATTCAAACAGGATATTAGCCAGAAGCTAGCCGAAAACACCACTACTCTACAGGCCCAAGGCGAGGCTATCAGCATAGCTGAAGCGCGCATATCAGATTTGGAAGCAAGCGGCCCGGTAGCTAAAGACGCCCTCCTGTTGCTTCTCACTCAACACAGTAAGATGCAAGAAAAACTGACTGACTTAGAGAATAGATCCAGGAGAAACAACATACGGCTCTACGGGATACCAGAAAATACAGAAGGCACTTCAATGGCGGATTTTGTCAACAATCTGCTCACCACCGAACTCAGCCTGCCAGATGGAGTCAACTTAGAGATCCAGAGAGCACACAGAGCACTAGTCGCAAAACCCGACCCGAACTCACCACCCAGGTCTGTTATTGTGAACTTTCTACGATTCGAAATCAAAGAGATGGTGCTAAAGTCAGCATGGAAAAAGAAGGTGTGTGTGGGTGAAAAGCAGATCTTTTTTGATCATGACTACTCAAACGAAGTAATGATTAAGCACCGAGCCTATAAAGAAATTAAGAAGGCATTAAAAGAAAAAGGAATACGGTTTCAGACCCCTCTCGCAAAAATCCGCATCCACTGGTGCAGCGGGACCCGGACCTACGAGAGCACCCGGGAGGCGGCACTTGTTCTGAGGGCACACGGGATAGAAGTGGAGACTCCGAGGGTCACATCGGACATGAACCTGGAGGAAAGCATACGGAAAGCGTTTCCATGGCAGCGCATAGCTTCCAGAGGCGATGGAAACCAGACAGCAACTCGCGTGAGGGAGAGGCTGCAGGAGTTCAGGAGAGAAACACAGCGCTGAAGAGACAGATAAGTGACCATGCAGGACTGAATCTTATGCCGCTTTTCCGCTACCAACGCGGCTGAGTTGGGCTGAGCCGTGCCGTGCTGAGTCGGGCTGAGTCGAGCTGAGTGGGGCTGTTGGAGTTGCATTTCGACTACAACCACGCTGAACCATGCTGGCAGGAAGTGGGTGGACACATTGGGTGGAGTTAGCGAAAGTGGGTGGACGTCACGTGATGTCGTTAGGCGGCGCAAACAGTGACATCAGTGATCTTTTAAGCGGTAGTCTCACGACCCGGATAATAAACAATAAACATGGAGGACATGGAGTCGTTAGTGTTGCTGGTTTTGGTGCTGTGGCTTGTTGTCACTGACAACGCCAACAGATACTGGCAAGAGCGTATAGATGAGGCGAGGCGCATAAGGCTTCATAATTCTCGTAATTCGTAATTCTCCTTCTTCCGGGTTTACGGTGTTTACAGATCCCAGCGTGCTCGCGAGGCATGTGTGGGCATGTGAGGACACTCCCCCTCACCAATCAGTGCACAGGGGAGTGTCTCCTCACGCCCCTAGCCTCACTCAGCTCGGTTTGGCTCGCTTCAGCCCCACTCCAAAACCGTGCGAGTTTTGGGGGCTAAGCAGGGCTGAAGCGAGCTGAGTCGTGCTGTTCTTAGATAGTCGAAACGCAAGCCGTGTCGGGCTGAAGTGAGCTGAAAAAGGGTAGTGGAAAAGGGCCATAAAGGGCTAGAGGTTGAGATGAAGGAAGTGACTGGTGTGAAAGACACACAAAGACATACTCAGGAAAGAGACATTTTCAGTTTTGATTAACATAAAGACAAAGCAATATTCCATTTATTTTATTATTCAATAATACATTTAGTTTTAAGATGCAGGGTCTGCATTTTTTATTATTATTATTTATTATTATTTATTTATCGTTTTATTTTATTTTTTTAATTTTTTTTTATTTATCTATTTTTATTCATTTATTTTTTTATTTCTTCTGCCTTCTTGCAAACCCTTCTAAAATATAGCCCTCTCTAACCTTATAAAACTGCTTGGTCACTGCTGAATGCACAGAATAAATGTAATCCAGCCAGTCGGATGCATTAGACTAATTGTTGGACATGTCTAGGAGGAATGGAAGTGATCACTCCACCCCTAGGGGGGGCCCCATCCTTTGGGGAAGGAATATCCCCCTACCCACCAACATAGACTGGTACCAAAATTCAAAAACGTGCTTATTTAAGGAGTTAAAGGCATTTTTGAGACAAAGTCGGCAAACAGTCGGCAAAGAGTTTTTTTCTTTGTTGTTTGTTTTTTGTAAAGGCTTTACCCCGTTTAAAACAAAACAAAAAACAAAGAAAAAAACTCTCATCTAACCCTGATTAACCTGTATACCCTGTATGCCCCCACATTTTGTATGCTGCTGAATCTGTCCTTTTTTCAGTAGCTTTGTATAAACAATAACCGCTAAATGTAATGCAATGTTATGTAAGGTGATCGCCTAGGCATTCTCATTGTGAAAAGTAAGTCACATGTACATGGACTGGCATTTAATGTTGTATTTGTTCCTTTCTATTTGTTTTTTGTCTGTTCATATTCTTTTTGGGGGAGTAAAGTCAGTTTAAAAATGCCGTTAAATGCATAGGCCTATAGGCCAAGTTTAATGACCTTGAGGTTATCAGAGGTCATATGTCATTTTACAAATGAAAAATGAATTCAGCACCCAAACATTTAACAAACAAGGCCATTTGCTAACTTCATTAATCATTTTAGTACATTTCATTCCTTAGAAAGCTGAGAAACTGGGTTCAGCTGAGACGTTTACAGGCCCAAAGTTCAATGACCTCTAGAGGTCAACAGAGGTCAGATAGAGCTCGGCATATTGCAGATTTGAATTCGGCACACCCAAATTGACAAAATAGACTGTTTGCCGACTTTGTCTCAAAAATGCCTTTGGGTGTCACAATTCTGGATTTTGGTACCAGTCTAACAGGGACTCAAAGGGAATAATATTTTTCCCTACTCACGGAAGAGACTGTTCTTGTTCATATTTTTGTTAGGAAATTGTTCTATCCCTTTTGTTTCTGTTCTGAAGACCTAAATACATCTGCAATGATAATTCAAATAAGTACAGTACATGGGGAGGTTTTAAGTTACTCTACGACATCAGACTAATGGTGAAAATAATTACTCTAAATGTTAATGGGATTCTTAAACCGATCAAGAAGACCAAACTTTTAACTAAATTACAGAGAGAGAAAATAGATATAGCTTTCTTACAGGAGACACATCTCACAGAAAAAGAACACAAACTTAAAAAGAAAGGTTTTAAGCATGTATTCTCATCCTCAAATAGATCAAAACACAACAGAGGTGTGGCCATTTTGATTTCAGGGAATATTGTTTATGAACATTTAACACAAATAACAAACAAGGAAGGTACATTTATTTTGATTAAGGGCAAGATTGATGGTGTTTTAGTAACTCTGTATAATATGCACCACCAGGGTCAGGGTGGAAATTCTATCAACAAATATTCGACAAAATAATGATGGAATCAGAGGGAATAACAATTTGTGGAGGAGACTTTAATTTAACTTTAAACCCAAACATGGACTCTTCTGGCACAAGAATTCACAAACCCAATAATATTGCTAAAAAAACACGCACCTTAATGGCAGAATTAGATATAGTTGATATATGGAGAGAAAATAACTTGACAACTAAGGACTATACTTACTTCTCCTCCCCACACTCGACATACTCAAAAATTGACTACTTCCTGATGTTTAAAAAGGACAAACAGTGGGTTGAAAAATGTCACATAGGATGTATGGATGTATCAGACCACTGCCCAGTTTATATGTCAGTAAACATAGGAACTAGATATAAAGGAACTCTCTGGAAACTGAACTGCAGTATCTTAAATAAAGACACGGCAGAACACTTAACAAACGAAATAGAGGAATATTTAAAATTTAATGATAACGGAGAGGTGTCACCGACTGTGCTTTGGGATGCATGCAAGGCAGTAATGAGAGGCAAATTAATCGCCATGACATCCTTGCTTAAGAAATGCAGGAAGGAAAAACTGGATAAACTCCATAACGAACTAGAAATATTAGAACAACAGCATAAAAATTCATTAAACTCAAATATAAAAATAGAGATGAAAATGAAAAAAAAAGAAATAGATGAAATATATGCACAGGAAATTCAGAAAAAATTAATATACACCAAACAAAAATACTATGAAGGAGGCAGTAAACATGCTCGACTCCTTGCCTTTAAATTGCGAAAACAACAAGCAGATAATACTGTTTATTCCCTAAAGGACCCTGTGACTAAACAAATACAACATGACACTGATGATATCAAAAGTTGTTTTAAAAATTTTTATGAAAAACTATACACTCAACCACAGGTAAATAGCGACAACAAAATGGACGATTTTTTGAAATCAGTGAATCTGCCAGTCCTTTCTGAAATTCAAAATAATACATTAATGTCAGCGATAACAACAGAAGAAGTGAAAAATGCCATAACAAGACTGAAAACAAATAAATCCCCAGGTCCTGATGGATATACAACACAATGGTATAAAACTCTAAGAGAGGCATTGACACCTATTTTAGTGAAAACATTTAATTGGGTTTTACAGACAAAAGAGACTCCAATTTCCTGGAAGGAAGCGATAATATCGGTTATTCCAAAACCAGGAAAGGACAAATCAAAATGCACTAATTACAGGCCAATAAGCGTACTAAACCTAGACTACAAGTTATTCGCTTCTATTCTTGCTAAAAGAATTGACAAGATTCTGCCTCAGATCATACATTTAGATCAAACAGGATCCATTCAAAATAGACAAACCCAAGACAGTATAAGACGCACACTACAGATTATCAGACATATCACCCAAAACAACCTCCAGGCTATGATAGTAAGCTTAGATGCAGAAAAGGCCTTTGATTCTGTAAGATGGACCTTCCTATTCAAGATAATGGAAACATTTGGCTTTAATGAGACAGTAATACAAACAATAGAATCACTATATAAAAACCCATCAGCACGGCTGAAAATTAATGGAGAACTCTCAGAGTCATTTATACTTGAACAATCAATGAGACAAGGATGCCCACTGAGCCCTCTTCTGTTTGCTATTTTTATTGAGCCTTTAGCTCAAAGAATAAGACAAAATGAAGCAATTGAAGGGATAAAAATAGTAGATGATCAGAAACTGGCGTTATTCGCAGACGACGTTTTAATATATCTAAGTAATCCAACACAATCCTTGTCAGCATTAATGACATGTTTAAGTGAATATGGCTCTTTCTCAGGTTATAAATTAAATATTCAAAAAACACAGATTCTTAGTTTTGACTACAATCCTCCTATTGATCTCTGCCAGAAATACCAGCTAAACTGGGATGAAAAATCCATAAAATATTTAGGAATTCATATCCCTAAAGATCTGTCAAGAATAGCAGAAATCAATTATAAACCAGTTATTAAGGAAATTAAGGAAGATATTCATAGATGGAGCCTGATACCATATCTAAGCCTCAGCTCACGTATCGAATCCATCAAGATGAACATTCTGCCAAGGGTTTTATACCTTTTTCAGTCATTACCCTTAGAAACACCAGAAAAACAATTTCAAGATTGGGACAGATTAATTTCTAGATATATATGGGCTGGGAAAAAAAAACAGGATATGATAAAAAATACTCCAGCTATCAAAAGAAAAAGGAGGACTAGCTCTTCCTATTCTAAAAGACTATTACAAGGCAGCCCAACTTACCGTAGGCCTTTAATAGGCTGGTGTACTCCTAGTTACAAGGCCAGGTGGAAAAATATTGAACAAACTATGGGAAAAGGACTTCCAGTCACTGCATTGATTGGTGATCCATTATTAAACAAATACCTTACTGATCAAGATAATCCATGGATCACTAACTCATTAAAGCTTTTGACTGATGTATTAAAACAGTTCAATTTAAAAAAGACATTCGAATTCTTGAAATGGTTTGCTTATGACCCACAATTTACACCAAGTCAACACGACCATAGATTCAAGGAATGGACCTCCTTAGGGCTTACAACATACTATTCACTAATAAGTAAAGGAACGGTTAGAAGTTTCCAAGATCTCAAGGATAATTTTGGTCTACAGAACCAGGACCTCTTCAGATATCTACAAATAAGAGACTATATCAGGAAAAACATTATAAAAAATTATGAATCTGAAAACGATATTCTACAGGTATTTGTAAAAGCTTATAAAGATGAACCTTTTAAGAAGATAATTTCAAAATTATACACAAGTCTTCAATCTCTTAACAAAGAAAATATATCTAATGTAAAATCAAGATGGGAAACTGAAGGCAACATCACAATCTCACAGGAAAACTGGAAGGAAATTTTCAAACAACACTGGAAAACAACAAATTCTCCACTTTGGAGAGAATATTCATGGAAAAATTTCACTCGCTATTTCTGCACTCCATACCAAAAGAGATCATATTCCAATCAGACAGAATGTTGGAGATGTTGTGGAAGCAAAGAGGTGAATCACTATCATATATTCTGGTGTTGCCCTATTGTGACCCCATTTTGGTTGTGCGTACATCAAATTGTAGAGACTGTGTTTTCAACAAAAATAACTTTTTGCTTCAATGTGTTATATTTGGTGGATCTAGAGGAACTGGAGTGGAGGAACAAAGATAAATATTTACTGAGAAAATTACTGGTGGCCTGTAAGAAATCAGTAACGAAGAAATGGCTGAAGAGGGAGGCACCTAGTGTAGATGAATGGATTGATATTGTGTACAGCATCTTTGTAATAGAAAGAATTACTTTCAATCTAAGAACACAAAAAGAGGTATTTATTGAAAATTGGCAAAAATGGATTACATATGTCTCTACCATAAGACCAGACTTCAGGTAATCTCAGATTGGACTATCAGAATACTTTCATGTTTTTTCATTTCTCTGTAACTTTTTTTTAATTTTTTCTTTCCACCTTCATGACTGGAGGTGTTTTCCAATCCCCTTTTGTATGCTTTTATTTTTCCCTTGGTATTTTCTGTATTTGTCTATAGGTCTTCATGTTGATTGTTTGTTTGTTTATTTACATACAAAATCAAAAATGAATAAAAAGTAAATGACAAAAAAACAAACATCTCAACACTGCTACTATTGCTGGTTGCTGTGTGCGCATACGCCCCCTCAATGCAGTTTTCGTCCTGGTCGCGGAACACTGGACCAGCTCTATACCTTTCATAGGGTGCTCGAGGGTTCATGGGAGTTTGCCCAACCAGTCCACATGTGCTTTGTGGATCTGGAGAAGGCATTCGACCGTGTCCCTCATGGTATTCTGTGGGGGGTGCTTCGGGAGTATGGGGTTCGGGGCTCTTTGCTAAGGGCTGTCCGGTCCCTGTATGAACGGAGCAGGAGTCTGGTTCACATTGCTGGCAGTAAGTCAGACCTGTTCCCAGTGCATGTTGGACTCCGGCAGGGCTGCCCTTTGTCACCGGTTCTGTTCATAATTTTTATGGACAGAATTTCTAGGCGCAGCCAGGGGCGGGAAGGAATCCTGTTTGGGAACCACAGGATGTCATCTCTGCTTTTTGTGGATGATGTTGTCCTGTTGGCTTCTTCAAACCAGGACCTTCAGCATGCACTGGGATGGTTTGCAGTTGAGTGTGAAGCGGCTGGGATGAGAATCAGCACCTCCAAGTCCGAGGCCATGGTTATCGACCGGAAAAGGGTGGCTTGCCCTCTCCAGGTTGGTGGAGAAGTCCTGCCTCAAGTGGAGGAGTTTAAGTATCTCGGGATCTTGTTCAGGAGTGGGGGAAGGATAGAGCGTGAGATCGACAGGTGGATCGGTGCAGCCTCCACAGTGATGCGGTCGCTTTACTGGTCCGTTGTGGTGAAGAAGGAGCTGAGCCAAAAGGCAAAGCTCTCGATTTACCAGTCGATCTATGTTCCGACTCTCACCTATGGTCATGAGCTTTGGGTAATGACCGAAAGAACAAGATTGTGGATACAAGCGACCGAAATGAGTTTCTTTCTCAGGGTGGCTGGGCGCTCCTTTAGAGATAGGGTGAGAAGCACAGTCACTCGGGAGGAGCTCGGAGTAGAGCCGCTGCTCCTCCACGTGGAGAGGAATCAGCTGAGGTGGCTCGGGCATCTCTTTCGGATGCCTCCTGGACGCCTCCCTGGGGAGGTGTTCCAGGCATGTCCCCCTGGGAGGAGGCCCCGGGGAAGACCCAGGACAAGCTGGAGGGACTATGTCTCTTGGCTGGCCTGGGAACGCCTCAGTGTTCTTCCCGAGGAGCTGGCCAAGGTGTCTGGGGAAAGGGAAGTTTGGGCTTCCATGCTCAGACTGCTGCCTCCGCAACCCGGCCCCGGATAAGCGGACGAAGCTGAGACGAGACGAGACATTTTCTCCATTAGCGTTCTTTAATGTATCTACCCTTTTAAGGGCTTCTGCATAGGACACTTTCTCCTTTATTTTAATATTGTTGATTTCAGCTTCTCTCTTCATAACTTCACAGCCCCAGTATGCAGCACTGTGTCCCCCTCCACAATTACAGCATTTTGGGTTTATGCCCTCCCCACACTCTCCATATTCATACCAGCCCCCACACTTGGCACACCTTTTTGCCTCCTTACACACTTTTGCCACATGACCAAACTTCTGGCAGTTGAACCACCGCATTGGCTTCAGCGTGAATTCCCTAACTCTGTATCTCATGAATCCAAAATATAGTTTATTAGGGAGGTCTTTTGTGCTGAATTCTATCAAGACTGATTCAGTCTCTACCCACGACTGCACACCAACATCCAGCTCAAATATCTTCATTAAGTTTGCGGATGACACGACTGTGGTGGGTCTCATCAACAACGGCGATGAGACAATCTACAGGAGTGAGGTGAGCCACTTGGCCATGGGGTGCAAGGACAACAATCTCCGTCTGAACGTGGAGAAGACGAAGGAGATTGTTGTGGACTTCAGGAGAGAGGACACCCAGCATGCTCCACTATCTATCGACGGTGCTGCAGTGGAGAGGGTGAGCAGCACCAAGTTTCTGGGTGTGCACATCTCTGAAGACCTGTCCTGGAACAACAACACTGCATCACTGGCCAAAAAAGCCCAACAGCGTCTGTACTTCCTCCGCAAACTGAGGAGAGCAAGAGTCCCGGCCCCCATCATGCACACATTCTACAGAGGCACCATCGAGAACATCCTGACCAGTTGTATCACCGTGTGGTACGGCGCCTGCACCGTGTCCTGCTGCAAGACTCTGCAGCGCATCGTGAGAGCAGCTGAGAAGATCATTAGTGTCTCTCTCCCTTCTCTTATGGATATCTATAACTCCTGCCTCACCCGCAAAGCCATCAGGATTGCAGGTGACCCCACCCACCCATCTCACAGCCTCTTCAGCCTGCTGCTGTCGGGGAGGAGACTGCGGAGTCTCCAGGCCAAAACCAGCAGGCTCAAGAACAGTTTCTTTCACCAGGCGGTCAGGAGGCTCAACTCCCTCTCTGTTCTGCCCCTCCTCCCCCCTCTGCCCCCTGCCACAGATTCTGCTCGCACACCCCCCTTCAGCATCTGACATGTCATCCTCACAGTTCCCCCCCCAACACTCACACTCACTCACACACACACACACACACACACACACACACACACACACACACACACACACATCTCATCGTTCATTAACACACTGAACTCAGGGACCGCACATCTCACTTTACCTCGCTCATTTGCACTATTCCGCACTACCTCACCTTAACAGCTGCTAGTTTGTTTATTCTGCTTATTTCATGTTTACCTGCTATACCTCAAGTGCCCTTGACTGTTTGGTTATTTGTACCAATTTATGTGTGTGTGTGTGTGTGTGTGTGTGTGTGTGTGTGTGTGTGTGTGTGTGTATATGAGTGTTTAGTCTAGTTAATATCTAGAGTGTTTATACTGTCTGTTTGAGTGTTTAGTCTGTCTTGTTCTTATCTAGTGTTTATACTGTTTATACTGTTTATATTGTTTGAGCGTTTAGTCTAGTTCATATCTAGAGTGTTTTATACTGTTTATATTGTCTGAGTGTTTAGTCTGTCTTGTTCTTATCTAGTGTTTATACTGTTTATTTATACTGTTTATATTGTTTGAGTGTTTAGTCTGTCTAGTTCCTATCTAGAGTGTTTATACTGTTTATATTGTTTGTTTTTTCAATTATTCTATTTTTATTTATTGCATTGCCAGTTTGCACCGTGGGTCAGAGAGGACTGATATTTCATCTGTGCTGTATGTCGAGCATGTATAGCATATTTGACAATAAAGTTGACTTGACTTGACTCAAAGCCCCTCGTTAATTGTCTTGCATCTTTAACTGCCCCACACCTAGACTTAAGATTTTTAATCAGATCCTTCATATTGACAGTTACGGGGATCCCATAAATTACCCCTTTACATCCATGTTCTCCCAGCTTCACTACCCTAGCAACTACAGCCTTCCCAACAGACTGCAACCCTTGAGCTTTCCCGCACTGCTCCTCTGAACTGCATCCGATTAACAAATTTCCATCATTTAACAGTCTAGCGAACTTTACTTCCCCAACTTGATTTTTAATTATTTTTGTCAGTTTTAATGGGTCCAAGTGTTTCACTCCTCCTTTCCCTTCAAATCTCACAAAACATTAAACTGCCCTTCACTCTCTGATCCTTCATTCCTTGTCCTCTTTGCTCCCTTACCTGCCCTCCCTGACATCCAACTACTACTGTCATCCTCCTCTCCCAAATCACTCATCTGTATTTCATCCCCTGCCATTGCTAAGAGAAAGGAACAGCAGAGAGAGTATCGTATACCGGGCCTATACAGGGCGTTGGCCAATCCCCACACCGTCTATTCCCTCTCTACCCCCACTTAACTTATTACACAAAAGGTCTCCTGGGCTTTACTTGCATTGTAAACATTAAAATGCTTATACGCTGCTGAAAGTTCCTTCCGTAGGTCTCGTCTCATCTCGTCTTCTTCCGCTTTATCCGGGACCGGGTCGCGGAGGCAGCAGTCTAAGCAGGGAAGCCCAAACTTCCCTTTCCCCAGACACCTCGGCCAGCTCCTCGGGAAGAACACCGAGGCATTCCCAGGCCAGCCGAGAGACATAGTCCCTCCAGTGTGTCCTGGGTCTTCCCTGGGGCCTCCTCCCGGGGGGACATGCCTGGAACACCTCCCCAGGGAGGCGTCCAGGAGGCATCCGAAAAAGATGCCCGAGCCACCTCAGCTGATTCCTCTCGATGTGGAGCAGCAGCGGCTCTACTCCGAGCTCCTCCCGAGTGACTGTGCTTCTCACCCTATCTCTAAGGGAGCGCCCAGCCACCCTGCGAAGGAAACTCATTTCGGCCGCTTGTATCCGCGATCTTGTCCTTTCGGTCATTACCCAAAGCTCATGACCATAGGTGAGAGTCGGAACGTAGATCGACCAGTAAATTGAGAGCTTCGCCTTTTGGCTCAGCTCCTTCTTCACCACGACGGACCGGTAAAGCGACCGCATCACTGCGGAGGCTGCACCGATCCGCCTGTCGATCTCACGCTCCATCCTTCCCTCACTCGTGAACAAGATCCCGAGATACTTAAACTCCTCCACTTGAGGCAGAACTTCTCCACCAACCTGGAGAGGGCAAGCCACCCTTTTCCGGTCGAGAACCATGGCCTCGGACTTGGAGGTGCTGATTCTCATCCCAGCCGCTTCACACTCGACTGCAAACCGCCCCAGTGCATGCTGAAGGTCCTGGTTTGAAGAAGCCAACAGGACAACATCATCCGCAAAAAGCAGAGATGAAATCCTTTGGTTCCCAAACAGGATTCCTTCTGGCCCCTGGCTACGCCTAGAAATTCTGTCCATAAAAATTATGAACAGAACCGGTGACAAAGGGCAGCCCTGCCGGAGTCCAACATGCACTGGGAACAGGTCTGACTTACTGCCGGCAATGCAAACCAGACTCCTGCTCCGTTCGTACAGGGACCGGACAGCCCTTAGCAAAGAGCCCCGAACCCCATACTCCCGAAGCACCCCCCACAGAATACTATGGGGGACATGGTCGAATGCCTTCTCCAGATCCACAAAGCACATGTGGACTGGTTGGGCAAACTCCCATGAACCCTCGAGCACCCTATGAAGGGTATAGAGCTGGTCCAGTGTTCCGCAACCAGGACGAAAACCGCATTGTTCCTCCTGGATCCGAGGTTCGACTATTGGTCGAATTCTCCTCTCCAGTACCCTGGAGTAAACCTTCCCTGGGAGGCTGAGAAGTGTGATTCCCCTATAATTGGAGCACACTCTCCAGTCCCCTTTCTTAAAAAGAGGGACCACCACCCCAGTCTGCCACTCCAGAGGCACTGTCCCTGACCGCCACGCGATGTTGCAGAGGCGTGTCAACCAAGACAGCCCCACAACATCCAGAGACTTGAGATACTCAGGGCGGATCTCATCCACCCCCGGTGCCTTGCCACCAAGGAGCTTGCAAACCACCTCAGTGACTTCGGCTTGGGTAATGGACGAGTCCACCTCTGAGTCATCAGCCTCAGTCTCCTCAGTGGAAGACATGACGGTGGGATTGAGGAGATCCTCAAAGTATTCCTTCCACCGCCCGACAATGTCCCCAGTCGAGGTCAACAGCTCCCCACCCGCACTGTAAACAGTGTTGGCAGAGTACTGCTTCCCCCTCCTGAGGCGCTGGACAGTTTGCCAGAATTTCTTCGAGGCCGACCGATAGTCCTTCTCCATGGCCTCCCCGAACTCCTCCCAGTTCCGAGTTTTTGCCTCCGCAACTGCCCAAGCTGCAGCACGCCTGGCCTGCCGATACCCGTCAGCTGCCTCGGGAGTCCTGGAGGTTAACATGGCCCGATAGGACTCCTTCTTCAGCTTGACGGCATCCCTTACTTCTGGTGTCCACCACTGGGTTCGGGGATTGCCGCCACAACAGGCACCGGAGACCTTGCGGCCACAGCTCCGAACAGCTGCATCCACAATGGAGGTAGAGAACATGGTCCACTCAGACTCCATGTCCCCCGCCTCCCTCAGAAGCTGGGAAAAGCACTCCCGGAGGTGGGAGTTAAAGAGCTCCCCAACAGAGTGCTCGGCCAGACATTCCCAGCAGACCCTCACCATACGTTTGGGTCTGCCAGGTCTGTCCAGCTTCCTCCTCCGCCAGCGGATCCAACTCACCACCAGGTGGTGATCAGTTGACAGCTCAGCCCCTCTCACAAACCCCTCCTAGAACTGCCACCTTATTGTGGTGGAGGGGTTTGTGTGCTTGAATGATCCTAGGAGCTATGTTGTCGGGGGCATTATGCCCCTGTCAGGGTTTCCCAAGGCAGACAGGTCCTAGGTGACAGGCCAGACTAAGAGCAGTTCACCAAAACCCCTATGGAGAAAAATCCGAGGACCGTGACGTCGCCCGGGATGACGCAGCCGGGGCCCCACCCTGGAGCCAGGCCCGGGGTTGGGGCTCGTATGCGAGCGCTTGGTGGCCGGGCCTTTGCCCATGGGGCCCGGCCGGGCTCAGCCCGAAGAGGTGACATGGGCCCGACCTCCTGTGGGTTCACCACCCACAGAGGTAGCAGTAGGGGACTGGTGCAATGTGGATTGGGTGGCAGTCGAAGGCAGGGGCCTCGACGACCTGATCCCCGGACACAGTGGCTGGCTGTTGGGACATGGAATGTCCTTCCGTAGGTTCCAGTCACTAACAACCTTGTGACTTCCGTGCCATTCCGAAACCCTGCTCCATAAAATTATCTTCTTCTTCTGTCAGGTTTTATGGCAGTTTACACTATTAATACACTTTTACCGCCATTTACTGGATGGAGGGGGAGGACTCCATGGGGTGGTTCCGTTCTGTACTCATTCCAGGTTTTGGCACCACTGTCGTAAATCCCTGATGTGGGTGGAGTACAGAAGCACGGCAGGCGAGAACTGAAGTTCTTGCACACTTTATTTTGCTTAGCTTTTCAGCTTCACTCATGTGCTATTAATTCATTCATTCATTCATTCACTCACTCACTCACTCTCACATGTTCTGGTTGGGAGTCAGCTTTTCTCTGCTTTCCCATTCCTTTTATGCTCCATCCCTGCAACAAACACACACACACACACACACACACACACACACACACACACACACACACACACACACACACACATCCACATTAATTGACACCAGGTGTAATGACTTAGCCAGTTACCTTCCCCGACCCTGCTCTCCATTCACAAACTACCACTTGGTCATGCCCCCCTTGCCACAGTGGGCTTTATGGAAGAGTGGCTAGAAAAAAGTTATTGCTTAAGAAAACATGTTTGGAGTTTGCCCAACAGCATGTGGCAGACTCCCCAAACAAATGGAAGAAGATTCTCTGGTCAAATGAGACTAAAATTTATCTTTTTGCCATGTGTGGTGCAAGCCCAACACCATTCCTACAGTGAAGCATGGTGGTGGCAGTATTATGCTGTGGGGATGTTTTTCATCTGCAGGGACAGGAAAGCTGGTTAAGACTGAAGGAAAGATGGATGGCACTAAATACAGGGCAATTCTGAAGGAAAACCTGTTTGAGTCAGCCAGAGGTTTGAGACTGGGATGAAGGTTCACATTCCAGCAGGACAATGACCTTAAGCATACTGCTAAAGCTACACTGGAGTGGTTTAAAGGTGTATGGCGTCCAGGGATGCCGGTTCTTGGAGTAAGTACTTACCTTGGGTCGAATACGCTCACAACACTCTTCCTTCATCTGCCACAGGTCTCTCACTCTTCCAGTGCTCCCTAGGTTACCAACCACCACTCTTCCCCAACCAAGAGGAGGTCACCGTACCCTCAGCCCAGATCTTCATACGCCGCTGCAGGAGGATGTGGGCAATGGCCCAGAGAATACTCATTTGCTCCATCCTAGCATCCAAGAGGCAGGCCGACAAATGCCACTCTAAGGTGCCCACCTACCGGGTGGGGCAACGAGTAATGCTTTCCACATGCCACCTGCTGCTCAGAACCGTCTCCCGCAAGCTGGCTCCCAGGTACCTAGGACCTTGCCTTATCAGCAAGGTAATCAATCCATGTTCCGTCAGACTGGCACTACCATTCACCATGTGACGCATCCACCCCACATTCCACGTGTCCCAGATTACACCTCTGGTTTCTAGCTCTTTGTTTTTTGCTCTAGCATTTTTGTCTTTACCTGTCTCGTGTTTTTGTCATTTTTTTTGTCTCTTTTTACCTGGACTGTTTTTGCCGTTTGTGTCCTGTTTGCTTACCTTTTTGCCACACCCTTTTTTCCCTGGATTAAATCACCTTATTTATTAGATTACTGTTTGTGTGTGTTTTTCTGCTCCTGGATCCTACTTCACCTCCACCACCCATAACAGGTTTGACCGTGCAGCCTCAGAATTAGACAGCAACTCGGCCGACTCTAATCACGGTGATCCTGGACCTCAACAAGACTCGCGTCCAAAAGAATCATCCTGGTAATTATGATAAATTCCTACTTTCGTCGAATTACTAAATAAGAGCCCTTGTGAAGAATAATTAAACCGCCCTCCCGAGTGGATATAGGTAATGATTACTTGACATTGCGCCGGTAGGCCACATTAGCCTGCCATCCACGGCATTATACTATTTATAGCCTACTCTAAGTGAGGAAATATCCCTTTGTCTCATTTCCACAATGATTGTACAGGATCCCTCAGGATTCTTGACTTGTCAATTGCAAGCAAAAGTAAAAATGTTTACTTCCAATCTTCTCCATTTTGCTTGAGCGTTGCTGGTCTGTTTCTTCTTTGACTGCTTGATTTTGTTTCATGTGCACAATCCACTCTCTCCGCCTCTTCTCCTCTTCTGGAAAAAGCCAACCCTCTGGCTTCACGTGCACAATCCACTCTCTCCGCCTCGTCTCCTCTTCCGGAAAAAAAACAACAACCCTCTGGCTTCACGCGCACAATCCACTCTCTCTGCCTCGTCTCCTCTTCTGGGAAAAAAAAAAAACTCTGGCTTCACACACACAATCCACTCTCTCTGCCTCGTCTCCTCTTTCGGAAAAAGCCAACCCACTCGCGCTGCCTCTTCTCCTTTTTCAGAAAAAGCCAACCCTCTCACTCTTCCTCTTCTCCTCTTTCGGAAAAAGCCAACCTACTCGCTCCACCTCTTCTCCTCTTTTGGAAAAAGCCAACCCACTTGCTCCGCCTCTTCTCTTCTTTCGTAAAAAGCCAACCCACTCACTCCGCCTCTTCTCCTTTTTCAGAAAAAGCCAATCCTCTCGCTCCGCTTCTTCTTCTCTTCCGGAAAAAGCCAATCCACTCTCTCCGCCTCTTCTCCTCTCTCGGAAAAAGGTAAAAACTTTTTTCTGAACCGATCCTGTTGTTACAGTTCACTGCACAACAATAAGGCATATTTTTTCTTTGGAAATTCCTGAACGCATGTCTGCACTCAAGCCGAATGGCAATGTAAGTAAACGGAAGTGGACTCAACTCAAGCAGTTTGTTTGGCTTAAATGACGTCACGCGCCGAGTGTTCACGAAAATAGCCGAACAGAAATTCGCCATGATCCGCGCTAACTTATTTTAATTATTACTTATTAACAATACTTCTTGGGACCAGAAGAAAATTACAGAGGGTTTTTTAACATATAAAGTTTAAAGTGTGCATAAAATTAAAACCGTTGCCTATGAGCTTTAATGTTTTGGAATGGCCAAGTCAAAGTCCTGAACTTAATCCAATTGAAATGTTGTGGAAGGACCTGAAGCGAGCAGTTCATGTGAGGAAACCCACCAACATCCCAGAGTTGAAGCTGTTCTGTACAGAGGAATGGGCTAAAATTCCTCCAAACCGGTGTGCAGGACTGACCAACAGTTACCAGAAATGTTTAGTTGCAGTTATTGCTGCACAATGTGATCACACCAGATACTGAAAGCAAAGGTTCACATACTTTTGCCACTCACAGAGATGTAATATTTGATCATTTTCCTCAATAAATAAATGACCAAGTATCATGGATGTCACTAGGATTGAGAGATGGGGGGGGCTTAGCCCCAGGAGTGTGTTCAGTAATGCAAGCGCGCCGAAATTTTTTTTATTGCTCCTACATAGGCTTCATCAATTGTTCATTATTTGAAGAACATTTATCAGACTCTGTTATCTGGATCACTTTCTTTTTCTACCCTGCTATTTCTCTTCTAAGTCTTCAGGATAGCTTCTTTATATTAACAAAATAAGTCTAAATCAGTTCATTAGAGGCTGGGGCTATGTTTACTGTATGAAGAAAGATGTTTGCAAATATCTCCATCAATGCATTTGGTAAAAATTAATTAGGTTATATTCCAAATAAAGCTATTTATTTCAGTCTGATGCACTGAACAGGAGACAACATAATGGTGTGGTGCTTTATTTAATTAGTTTAGTTACAACTAGCTTAGTTCAAAATCCTCGTGAAATCTGACAATACAGACAACTATGAATGTTTCTCAAACATTTATTCTGCCAAATGAGAATAGAGTATACCTTAACACTTTGGGGGACACTTAGTTTTCAGAGCAGATATCAAACAAATAAATAAGCTTAAACTGATAGTGAAGTTTAGAAAGAAAATTTGCTCACCATTTCTGTCCTATCTCAAAAACAGCTTTCATTATTTAAGTGCTAGCTAGAGCTACTTTACGAGATGGGCTAAAACACAAAGAAAAAAAACTAAGGTCTTACTTGGAAGGGTAGTCCCTGAGCCCCGAACATTGAGGTAACTGCAACAATTCGCTTCAGATAGTCCCTTCTCTCTGCTATCTCATGTGCATTTGCAGACACCATCATCTGTACATCTCCCTGTTGGCTAGTTGCCTGATATCCTTTCCATGAAGCAATACTGTCCTTATGGGACTGTGTCATGTCATACTTATTAAAGACAGACAAAGCTTTTTTCCAATTTCTGCAACCACAACTGACTAAAGCATCATGCTTGATGTTTTTGCCAAACACTCTGCATGGGAAGCAGAAAGCAGCATTCAGGTTAACTGAATACTCTAACCATGGGTACTTAGCAAACCAGCTGTGGTGAAATGCCCTCTTCTGTGTACCAAAGATGTCTTGTGGATAGCTATTCAGCTTTACCTGTCTGGGCCCTGTGTCTTTATCACCTAAATCACTAAGAGAAGATGCTGCAGCTTCTTGATCCTTTTCTTCCTCTTGGCCTCCCTGCTCAACTTCTGTCTCTGTTTCAGTTTCTTCTCTCTCTAGATCTATTTGCTCGACCTCCTCTGAATCTAGATTCACTTCCTCTCTCTGACTTGAACTTGCCTGATGCTCATTTTCCTCCTCAGCCTCTCCTGCCTCACCCTTCAAGGAGTTCAAAAACAAAATTAACATGATGAAACCCTGAAGTTAAATTAATATCATATCTTCCAAGATTGCTAGATGACGTTGGGAATGGGGTTAGCCTACCACCAAAATAAATGCATTGGCCGATTATCTGACATGGCAATGTACAGGAGGCCTACAGTAGCCTATGACTGTTCTCATTAAATTAAATTATTATAAAATAATCATTAATTCATTAAATATTTTGTTGTGTAGGCCTACTGTATGTAAGCTGGCCTATCTTTAACATCCAATGAGACTAGTTTAGGCTATAGGCTAAGCCTAGACAGGGAATACAAGTCAAGTTGGCCAGAACTGAATATGAAATAAGGGGCTAGTTTATGCCATGCAAGAGGGTTAATTCAACAGAAACAGAGGTGTACTAAAGGCGCTGATCAGACAGGAGCAGCTGAGTGGGCCATCACTTGCCATTTGGTTTTATCCAAGCTTGATTAAGGCATATAAATATGGGGATTACTTTATTTTCACTCTTATATCATTCAACTGGAGGTGGATAGCCTACTATGCATGTTGTCTTTTTTTCTTTTTAATTTGGTGTTTTTTTGATAACCTGCACATCAGTGCTGATATGGTGACTTCTGACCAGGGGTGTCAGAAGCATGTTTAATGTGTGTGTGTGTGTGTGTGTGTGTGTGTGTGTGTGTGTGTGTGTGTGTGTGTGTGTGTTGGGGGGGGGGGGGGGGCACATTGGTGGGGGATCTAGGGGTCCTCCCCCAGAAAATTTTTAATTAATTAGATGCCATTTCCTGCATTCTGGTGTATTTTTAACAGGTTGTTAAACACCTAATTTTACCTACAAAGTCACTTAATTCAATGACTATTTTAGAGACTCAACAATAAGTCCTCATTCAACAACTAGTCCATATATTCATCAGCCTGTTTTTAAACCCACTGCTCTGCCTAAGATAATTTATCACCAACAATGACTTTATGGGTGCATTTTACTTTTTATTTTGTGTTTCCTTTTTTATTTAGTTTTAGATGTAACACAACATTCCACTGTGCCAAGCAATAGTGACACTCAACTGTATGTTTAAAAATAAGAATATTCATAATTTCACACAGTGAACAGGCATGACATGGCATCATGCAAACTTCATAACACACAATCACACTGTGTCAAGCAACGGTGACACATAAAAAAATAACTTCACACAATGACTAGGTGCAATTTTGTTAACCACCAACGGTTAACGGTGGTTTAGTGGGTGCATTTTACTTTTTTTCCGATTTAGTGATACTCATAACAAAAATGACATGGCATCATGCAGTCTTCATAACAAAATTACACTGTGTCAAGCAATGACACATAAAAGAGAACTTCACACAATGAACAAGTGCAGTTTTGTCAGCCTACATGCAACGGTGGTACTACAGTAACATTTACAGATTAGTATAACAAATAGATTTATAGATATAACTCCTTCTTACATTGGTGCCACCACAATTTCTACCACTTCATAACTTTTATCTCCCTTTCTTTCACAAGCCACCTGGAATAACATCCATCTCTCTCCATTGCTTTCCTTTCTACTATTCCTTCCCCATACACTGATTTCCCATGTTACTTTCCAGAAAACTGGCAAAGACAAGACAAAACAAGGAATCAATAAATATCATCAGAGCAGACTTGACCTCATTCTTGGCATTACAGTAAGGTCAGCCTACTGGGTTTGAATTAAATGATAGCTAACATTAAGCTATCTGATTCATCTCCTAACATTGACTAGCCAGCTAACTGCACTAACATTTCCATTGGGACAAAAAAAACCCTGTCCTGTGGGGAAATTTTGACTTACTTTCCGCTTCTTTGTAAAGAATTTCCTTATGTTCGTTGTGTCTGGGGAGGGAGCAAATATTGCAAACAATTCATCATCAACCAAGAATACCCCATTAGGCTAAGCTTATTTCATTGTTTAGTTGAACATTAATTTAACGTGGCCTAGGGTTAATTTTGAGGGCATATAACAAAAGAATAAGGTTTTATCAAAAGCTAGACATTGTGAGGTGGCAATGGGGATGACGTCACCTCCTCCACTTTCCAGCAGCTGCACCAAAATGTCTCTGCTTGCACTGAGGTGGTGTTTACATTAGACCGTATCCGTCTCGTTTTCGTCGCGGATGCACTGTCCGTGCACATTAAGGTGGTGTTTACATTAGACCATATCAGCGGATCATCAGATTAACGTTTTTAAAACGATTCGCGTGCACACAGCAACGCCAATACGCGATTCGCATGCACACAGCAATGCCAATACACAGATACGCTAATCACATGACTAATTAGACGGCACGTCACATGATCCCAGTGCATATCGGGCATGCGCAAGTCACTCACCACTTGCAAGTGGAAGGATGGCAAGCGAACACCTTCTCCAACAGATAAACACACCTGGCTGTGATGTTCATGTTCTCACTGAGTTTAAGCGCCTGAAGGAGGTAAATAAGTTGGAATGTGTAAATAAACCTCAGTGCGGCTCAGCGCTTCCTCCTGCGCTCCAAATCACTCCGCCCTGAACAGCGAGTGCCCTCTGGAGGGTGCGCACTCCGGCCCTGCGCAGCTCACAGAGCACGCGAGTGAAGCGCACGAGCAGTGATTCGGGACTGAGCCACTGTGTGTGTGATCCCAACGCCAGCGAATCAGGAAGGTGGATGTCACAGTGACGTTGTCCAATGATGACGTCAGCTAGAGCTCAGCACAGCGTTTCCTCGTTCCTCAATGTTTACACAGCACCGGATCAGATACGAACTGGGTTGAATACGTGGGCCCTAGCGGATTCAAGTTGTTCCGTCTGTGGAGTCGTTTCCCGGCGTTTTAATGTGCACGGACAGTGCATCCGCGATGAAAACGAGACGGATACGGTCTAATGTAAACACCACCTAAAACTCCGGGAAACGACTCCACAGGCGGAACAACTTGAATCCGCCAGGGCCCACGTATTCAACCCAGTTCGTATCTGATCCGGTGCTGTGTAAACATTGAGGAACGAGGAAACGCTGTGCTGAGCTCTAGCTGACGTCGTCATTGGACAACGTCACTGTGACATCCACCTTCCTGATTCGCTGGTGTTGGGATCACACACACAGCGGCTCAGTCCCGAATCACTGCTCGTGCACTTCACTCGCGTGCTCTGTGAGCTGCGCAGGGCCGGAGTGCGCACCCTCCAGAGGGCACTCGCTGTTCAGGGCGGAGTGATTTGGAGCGCAGGAGGAAGCGCTGAGGGGGCGCACGTGGACACAGAACATGTAGGACGTGTGCTTCAGTGCTCTGAGGCTACGTGACCTATTTGTAACTTATTTCGGCGGAATATTCGACTGTACAGCTATTTCTATCGTATTATTAACAAGTTTAGAGATCACTCGACTGAGTTATGGCTACTTCACGATAGAAAGATTCGGGGAAATCCAAAAAGAGCCCTTCACAAGTCGGCGAGGCGGATGCTAGCTCGCTACAGGAGATGATGAATGCTATCAGGGACGATATATGTGGTAAAATCGACTCGCTGTCCACTGAACTGAGATCGGAGATTGCAACAGTAAGAACCGAACTGAGAAGTGCGATAACACCATTGCAACAAAAAGTGGACACACACGAGGGCACTATCAGGGAGTTGGAACATGCTTCTTCAGACCAGGGTGATCGCTTAAGCGAGTTGGAGAATGTCGTGCAAACTTTGAAAACGCAAGTGTCGCAGCTGACTGCTAAATGCGAGGATCTGGAGGGGCATTCGAGAAGAAATAATGTTAGACTGGTTGGAATACCGGAGAATGTGGAGGGCCCAAACCCGACCGAATTTGTCTCTGGACTGTTGCAGGATATTTTCAAACTCGACCATAAACCTATCGTGGACAGAGCGCACCGCAGTTTACGCCAGAAGCCCAAGAAAGATGATCCTCCCAGACCGTTCATCATTCGCCTACACTACTATCAAGATCGGGACCGGATTCTACGCAGGGCCGAAGAGCTTTCCCCAGTTGTCTACCAAGACAGGAGAGTGTTGCTTTTCCCTGACTACACAGCTGCTGTGGCCAACAAACGCGGAAAGTTCAGGGAGGCAAAACGCCTGCTTCGTTCCATCAAGGAGGTGAAATTCAGGCTGGTGTTTCCAGCCCTGCTGAAAATAACGCTGCCTGATGGAACTTCGCACAAATTCGACGACCCCTCGGCCGCGGAGGAGTTTATCAAGTCCATTAAACCCCTTGGACTACCCGACACAGACAATACTGCCGATGGTGAGGAAATAACCGAGTGAACTATTTTCTTCTTCCAAAATATGCGACAGGTTAACTTATTTAAGTTATCTGGTTTATGTCATAACTCAGTCTATATACTGAAATGCTGTTATGGTTCTTATTTGCCACTTGTTTGAATTACCCATTTAAGTGAAGTCACTGGCCTCTACGGCACGTAGGAGGCCCTGGAGTGAGCATGAGCAATTGTGCTACTTCAGTTTGTTCGTCGAGTTTAAGGGGGGGTAAGTGCGCGTCATGTTCAGTTGACGCTTTAGCAAGGGAGGGGTGTATTTTAACATTTTTTTTGTTTGTGTTTTCCTTTATTCTTTAATCTTGTGTGTTTTTGTTTTTCTTTATGCCTGCTTAAATATTTTTTTCACTTGTGTTGACAACCTGCAGTAGCCTACTTTTCAATGCCTTATCAAACATGTCATATGCAACAGTTCAATAGGAATGAGCTTAATTTTGTCAGCTGGAATTGCAGGGGTCTAAATGCACCAATGAAACGTAACAAAGTTCTGGGTCATCTTCGTAAATTAGGGGCACATATAGTTTATTTACAAGAGACACATCTAAAAATGGTGGACCATATTAGATTGAGAAAAAAATGGATAGGTCAAATATATCACTCAAAATTTCAGGCCAAGGCGAGGGGTA
Source organism: Neoarius graeffei (assembly GCF_027579695.1). NCBI lineage: Eukaryota > Metazoa > Chordata > Actinopteri > Siluriformes > Ariidae > Neoarius > Neoarius graeffei. Next base: position 22,191,299 of record NC_083570.1, read on the forward strand.
CAGCTATTCTTATACACAAGTCAGTCCCTTTTATCTGTTCTAATGTTCTAGCAGATCCAAATGGGAGGTATGTTGTTGTCACTGGCAAAATACATAATACTCCACTTATCCTTGCAAATATTTATGGGCCTAATTGGGACGATCATAATTTTTTCAAAACTTTTTTCTCTAAGCTCACAGATGTTGCAACACATTCTCTCATTCTTGGAGGGGACTTTAACTGCTGGATCAACCCAGCCCTTGATAGATCCTCAACCAAAACACACTCCTCATCCAGATCTGCACAATTAATTAAATCCATTATGGAGGAACTTCACATATCTGATCCATGGCGCTTTCTGTATCCAAATAGTAAACAATATTCATTTTTCTCTCCTGTCCACCGGACATTTACACGTATTGACTACTTTTTAATACAAAATAATTTACTGCCCTCTGTCAAATCTGTAACCTACAATCCCATAGTAATATCAGATCATGCACCAATTTCTTTAACAATAGCCTTTCAGGGACTTAACTCTACTCGTCCTCCTTGGCGATTAAACACACGCTTGTTATCTAGTGAAAAATTTCTCCAGTTTATATCTGCACAGATTGAAATGTTTGTAGAAATTAATAAAACTCCTGACATTTCTGCATCCACTCTTTGGGAGACATTGAAAGCATATCTCAGAGGGAATATTATTTCATATACTGCATTTGAGAGGAGAACAAGAGAGGACGAACAGCTGACAGCGAAAATTGGGGAAACTGACAGGCTATATGCAGCCAATCCTTCCCCTGATTTATATAAAGAACGCCTTACCTTACAAGCAAACTTTGACATTTGTTCTACACAGAGGGAGGAAGAAATGCTATTTAGGTCTAAATGTAAGTATTATGAACAGGGTGATAAGGCGGGACGGCTGCTTGCGCTCCAACTCAAAAAAGAAGCATCTTCCCACCAAATACTCCAAATTAGGACCCCTACAGGGCTAACAACGGACCCAAAAGAAATTAATGATTGCTTTAAGGATTACTACAGCTTGCTATACACTCCAGAGCACACACCAGATTCTTCTGAATTTGATCTCTTTTTGATTCCTTGGACATTCCAAAGGTGGATGAGGAGGCGGCTAGTAGTTTAGACCAACCTCTATCTGTGGAAGAACTTAAGATTGCAATGGCTTCAATGCAGGGCGGTAAATGTCCAGGGCCTGACGGCTACCCAGTAGAATTTTATAGAGCATTTTTTCCATTATTGGCCCCTTTGCTTGTCGATATGTACAATGAATCTTTTGAAAACCATACTCTCCCACCCACTCTCAATCATGCCACTATATCTTTGATTCTTAAAAAAAACAAAGACCCACTGGACTGTGCCTCATATCGGCCCATCAGCTTGTTGAATGTGGACCTAAAGCTACTTTCTAAACTGTTAGCACTTCGCTTAGACCCTATACTGCCGACCATCATATCCCCAGATCAGACAGGGTTCATTAGACATAGGCATTCATTTTACAATCTAAGGCGCCTTTATAATATTATTTATAGTCAACCCTCATCCACCACCACCGAAGCCCTGATTTCTCTTGATGCTCTGAAAGCATTCGACAGAGTGGGCTGGCCGTACCTGTTTCACACTTTGCAACAATTTGGTCTTGGACAAAAATTTACCACCTGGGTTCAGTTGTTATACTCTGCTCCAAAGGCCTCTGTCAGGACTAATAATAACTTCTCTGAATACTTCCGCCTACACCGTTCCACTCGACAAGGATGCCCTTTAAGCCCACTTTTGTTCGCTATAGCAATTGAACCTCTAGCTATCCTCCTTAGATCCAACCAAGATATTGCGTGTCTAGATCAGGTATAGAACATAAGGTGTCACTTTATGCTGACGATCTTCTGCTTTATGTGTCAAACATCTCCACATCCATACCTGCTGCACTTCAGTCCCTCACAGCATTTGGCTCTATATCAGGCTACAAATTAAATCTTAGTAAGAGTGAGTTTTTCCCTATAAATGCTGCAACTCGAGCATATCCTACTCACACTTTTCCATTTAAGATAGCAAATCACAGATTTACTTATCTGGGAGTGCAGGTCACAGAAAAGTTTCAGGACTTGTTTAAGTTTAATTTTGCAAGTTTGCTATCCCGTGTACAAAATGACTTTGAAAGGTGGTCAATTTTACCCCTATCACTGCCAGCTAGAATTAATTCTGTTAAAATACCTAAGTTCTCCTATCTTTTCCAGACCATCTCCATATTCCTCCCGCAAACATTTTTTCGTAAGATTGAGAACGTAATAACAGAATTTATCTGGAACGGAAAAACACCCAGAATTCGTAAAGCGCTCCTCCAAAGGCCTAAGAGACTTGGAGGCATGGCATTGCCTAATTTACAGTACTATTATTGGGCTGCCAATATTAGAACCTTGCGCTTCTGGTTGCATTTAGACACTCTCAGTCCACAGCCTACCTGGCTTCAGATGGAAGCTTTATCATGTAAACCCACTTCTTTGAAGGCCTTACTGTATTCCCCTCTCAGATTTTCTCTGTCTCCATACACTAAATCTATATTTGTGTTAAAACCTCAATGAGAATTTGGAACCAGTTCAGAAAGCATTTCAATCTGTGTGATATTTCCATCCTCTCTCCTCTCACTTCAAATTTAGTTTTTCCACCTTCACTGATTGATGGAGCATGGTCCTTATGGTCTAGGTTAAGTATCAAATCTTTAAAGGATCTGTATATAGATGGGGTATTTGCATCATTTCAACAATTGTCTGAAAAATATTCCTTACCTGCATCACATTTCTTTAGATATTTACAGATACGCAGCTTTGTGAAATCCTTATATCCCAATTTCCCTAATGTGCCATCTGCTAACCCCATTGACTCCCTTGTAATACCTCTTCCTAATGTGAGGGGAATGATATCCTCTATTTATAATAGAATGTATGCCTTACGACCCGTCACTCTCAATCCAATTGAGACTCAATGGGAGGAGGATCTTGGAGAGGAGATCCCAGATGTCGAATGGGAATTAATCTTGCAACGAGTACATTCATCATCAATATGTGCTAAACATGGCGTCATTCAATGTAAGATTGTCCACCGGGTTCACTGGACTAGGGTTAAATTGAACCGTTTTTTTCCTGACATTGACCCCACATGTGAGCGGTGTCACTCAGCACCTGCGACACTGGCACATACACTCTGGTTCTGTCCCAAACTATTTGAATACTGGTCCAAGGTATTTGATATCCTGTCATACGTATTCAAACAAACAATTCCTCCTTCTCCATTTACTGCGTTGTTTGGTGTTCTTCCCTCTACAATCTCCCTATCCTCATATAAAGCTGATTTTGTTGCATTTATCACTCTAGTAGCAAGGCGTCTAATTTTGCTGAGGTGGAAGTCTCCTAACACCCCTTCATTCAGTTCCCTGATCAAAGATATCCTTTATTTTATGAAAATAGAAAAAATAAGATGGAGCATGAAGGGCTCTACCCGCAAGTTCACTAAAACGTGGGGATATTTGTCTGACTACATTGACAAGTTGAACCTCCCCTCTGTGACAGACTAGAACTGTGAGTACACTTTACAGACAATAGACTACTGTGGTAATATATTTTCAAGGTTGCAGGCTTTGTGTATGTACTTGTTATTGTTGTTTTTTTTATTTATTTTATCTAGGCTTTATTATAGATTTATTATTATTATTAATTTATTTATTCATGTCATGTTTTGGTTAGGCGGCACGGTGGTGTAGTGGTTAGCGCTGTCGCCTCACAGCAAGAAGGTCCTGGGTTCGAGCCCCGGGGCCGGCGAGGGCCTTTCTGTGCGGAGTTTGCATGTTCTCCCCGTGTCCGCGTGGGTTTCCTCCGGGTGCTCCGGTTTCCCCCACAGTCCAAAGACATGCTGGTTAGGTTAACTGGTGACTCTAAATTGACCGTAGGTGTGAATGTGAGTGTGAATGGTTGTCTGTGTCTATGTGTCAGCCCTGTGATGACCTGGCGACTTGTCCAGGGTGTACCCCGCCTTTCGGTCATAGTCAGCTGGGATAGGCTCCAGCTTGCCTGCGACCCTGTAGAACAGGATAAAGCGGCTAGAGATAATGAGATGTTTTGGTTATTTTGTGTTAAACTGTGTACCATATATGGTTGGTGGGGCAAGGTAGGGTTTGTTCTTTTATCGTTGATCTGCTGCTTTATAATTAAGGTGTGGTATCATTCCTAATGTCAGCTCCACAAATTGCATCACTTATTGTGCTTTGGACATATCCTATACCTTTGTATTTACTCTTGGAAAAATCATTAAAGAAACCTTGGAAGCGCTGAGCCGCACTGAGGTTTATTTACACATTTCAACTTATTTACCTCCTTCAGGCGCTTAAACTCAGTGAGAACATGAACATCACAGCCAGGTGTGTTTATCTGCTGGAGAAGGTGTTCGCTTGCCATCCTTCCACTTGCAAGTGGTGAGTGACTTGCGCATGCCCGATATGCACTGGGATCATGTGATGTGCCGTCTAATTAGTCATGTGATTAGCGTATCCGTGTATTGGCGTTGCTGTGTGCACGCGAATCGTTTTAAAAACGTTAATCTGATGATCCGCTGATACGGCTGGGATGGGGGGTGTGGAGCAGAGATGGCAGGAAATGACGCAGGAGTAGAGAGTGAGGTGGAGATGGAGGGAGAGGACGCGGGAGAAACGAACAGTAATGATGGATGGCAAGTGAGACATAAAAGTAGAACTAAATGAAAGAAAAACAACTCAGAAGGTTCTTGGAATTTGGATGTGGATAGTGTTATCAGTGTGAGAAAACCGGAAGGTTTTAAGGTAAAGCTCCAGTTTGATTCTCCCGGTTCTGTCAATCCATTGAAGCTGACTAAAGCTTTGAATGATAGTATTGGAGAAGTGAGTGTTAAACCCCTTCGAGATGGAAATCTACTGATTATATGTAAAGACATTGAGCAGCAAGAGCGCGTAATTAAACTAACATCCTTAGATGGAAAGAGAGTGAAGTGTTTCGCTTGGGGAGGAAAGAGAACAGTACAAGGGGTAATCACAGGGGTAGCAACTGACATACCAATTGAAGATGTTTTGAGTAATGTAACAGGAGCTAAAGTAGTGAAAGCAAAACGGTTGATGTATACTAGGAATGGGGGCAAGCAGGAAAGCTTATCTATTATGCTACAATTTAGTGAAGAAGTGCTGCCAGTTCGAGTCAAGGTAGGATATTTAAGCTATCAGGTGAGGCCGTACATTCCACCACCATTAAGATGTTTCAAATGTCAGAGATTTGGGCATGTGGCAGCAGTGTGTAGAGGTAAACAGCGTTGTGGCAAATGTGGGGAGGAAGGTCATGAATATGGCAAATGTAATGAGGGAACAAAAATCAAATGTTGTAACTGTGGTGGTGAGCATAGCGCAGCATATAAGGGATGTGAGGCACACAAACGAGCAGCTGAGGTACAAAGAGTTAAAGTGGAGGAGAAGCTCACATATGCTGAGGCTATCAAAAAAGTTAATAAAGCTACAAAGAGAGACAATGTTATGGTACAACAACCACCAATGAGGAGAGTGATGGAGCAGAACCTAAATCATGCAAATGGCCATACAGCAGATAAGATAAATGTGGGAGTGGATAAGGTTAAGTTTGTGGCCTTCCTTGCCGAAATAATTAACTGTTCAGCCCAAACTCAGAGCAGAACAGACAGGATCAAAATTATCATAAGGGCAGCAAAAAAATATCTTGATGTGGGGGAGATAACTGTAGAAATGATAAATGAGACACTCACTGCTGGATTACAAGATACACAGTCATCATGTACTGGTTTGTAATGGTCTTTATGATTCTACAATGGAATGCCCGTAGTCTTTGTGCTAATGGGCAAGAGTTCAAGAGTTTCATTGAAGAAATGAATGAGAAACCTCAAGTAATATGTATACAAGAAACTTGGCTCAAATCACAGTTAGATTTTGTATTATATGGGTATGTTGCTATTCGAAGGGACAGGGAAGGTGGTACTGGAGGTGGCATAGTTACCTTTATCCAACAGGGGCTAGGCTATAGGGTTATAAGTGTAAGTAAAGAATCAGAAGCAATAGTAGTAGAGGTATGGATAGGCAACTCAAATGTGTGGATAGTGAATTTTTACAACCCATGTAAGAAATTAAGTAGAGAGATCTTTGATAGTATTATTGGAGAAGTAACTAATAAGATGGTATGGTGTGGGGATTTTAATGCGCACAGCACACTTTGGGGTAGTACACACACAGATCACAATGGTAATATGGTCGAGGAATTCCTAGAGGATAGGGGCTTGGTGTGTGTGAATGATGGAAGGGGAACTAGAGTAGATGTGGCAAGAGGATTGGAATCCCCAATTGACCTTACTTTGGTATCTGAACCAATAGCCAGTGTCACTAAATGGGAAGTGTTTGGAGATACCACTATAGGTAGTGACCACTATCCAATTATGTGTGAAATTGGAGTGGGGCATGTTCGACTGGAGGAGGTAGGCTCCCCTAGATGGAAATTAAAGAATGCTAACTGGACAGCATACAGTATGCTCAGTAGTGTTAAGTTGAAAGGAATAAACACAGATAATTGTGATAGCGTGGATGATTTTAATGGAATAATAACAGAAGTTATGCATTCTACTGCATTACAGATTATTGGTAAGGGCAGTGGCCATGGACAGCGTAAAATGGTTCCTTGGTGGACAGATGACTGTAAAAAGGCTATACAGGAAAGGAACAAAGCTTTTAAGAAAGTTAAAGCTACATTTTCTTTTAATGACTTAGTGGCATACAAGAAGGCCCAAGCAGTTGTTAGGAGAGTAGTTAGACAAGCCAAGCGACAACAGTGGCAACATTTCTGTAGTAAAATAGGAAGGGATATTCAAATTAATGATGTGTGGAGTATGATAAGGAAGATGGGTGGGATTAGAAGGGAGTTCACACTACCAGGTATAAGGATGAAGTCATGATCAGCAATGAAGACAAGGCTGAAGCATTAGCTTAAACATTTGTAAGAGTTCATAGCTCTGAGAATTTGACCCCAGAAGCAAGAGCAGCTAGAAATGAAATGTTAAGAGATCACCCTAACATATTTGATAAAAAGAATGATGGTAATGGAGCATTGGATGTTCCTTTTTCCTTATTTGAGCTGAAAAGAGCCTTGGCTGGGGTTAGAGCAACATCCCCTGGTAAGGATGAAATATGCTATAAGATGGTGGAGTGTTTAACCCCTGAAGCTCAGGAAATAATTTTAAAACTATATAATAGGGTATGGGAATCAGGGACCCTACCACTGGCTTGGAAGCACTCCGTTATTATACCTATTGGAAAACCTGGTAAAAGTGTGAGGCAACTAGCTATAGACCCATTGCCTTAACATCAAATATGTGCAAAATTATGGAACGTATGGTTACAGACAGACTAACATATGTGGTGGAAAGCAGAAATTTGTTTACTTGCCATCAGAGTGGATTTAGGAAAGGAAGGACCACCATGGACCCAGTTGTATGTCTAGAAAATGAGATCAGGAAGGCTCAGACCAACAAGGAGCAAGTGAATGCAGTATTTTTTGATGTGGAGAAGGCATATGATATGCTGTGGAAAGAGGGTCTTCTCATCAAGTTAGATTCCTTGGGCATAGGTGGGAGAATGTATAACTGGGTGATGGATTTTTTAAGGGACAGGAGTATAGAAGTAAGGGCTGGGGCATCTCATTCTAATACTTACTCCATAGAAAATGGAACTCCCCAAGGCAGTGTATGTAGTCCTATTCTTTTTAACATTATGATTAATGATGTTTTTTCTGGCGTTGATGCTAGTCTTGGTAGGTCATTATATGCAGACGATGGGGCGCTATGGGTCAGAGGCCGTAATGCAGCATTTGTGCAAAAGAAACTACAAGTAGCTGTCAATAATGTGGAAGAGTGGGGTAACAAATGGGGTTTTCGTTTCTCTGTTGATAAGACCCAAGTAATGTGTTTCTCCAAAAAGCAAGTTAACCCTAATGTTCAGATTACTCTTTATGGGCAGCCAATTAAGCAAGTCTTATGTATTAGATTTCTAGGTGTGTGGATGGACTATAAATTAACATATGGAGAACATATCCAGAAGGTCATAACCAAGTGCAAAAAGGCAGTAAATATTATGAGATGTCTCATAGGAAGTAGCTGGGGTGCAAGTATGAGGTCTCTTAAGCACATCTATACTGCTTTAATTAGGTCAGCCCTAGATTATGCATGTATTACATATGGGTCAGCTGCAAAATCCCATTTGCAGAAACTGGATGTTATTCAGGCACAGGCTTTACGTTTATGTCGTGGGGCTTTTAAGACTTCACCAGTTCCGGCACTGCAGGTAGAGGTTGGTGAAATGCCACTTTCACTGCGACGATTACAGCTAAACATGACTTACTGGGCCACATTGCAGGGACACAGACAGGATCACCCAACTAAAGCAGTCCTAGAAAAGTGTTGGGAACATGGGCACAAGCAATATAATAGTTTTGGATGGATAGGAGATGGTGAAGCTGAGAAGTTGGGCTTGACAAAAATATCTCTGAGCTGCACAGTAGCATTACCAGCTACTCCTCCTTGGTTATTCCCCATGCCTACAGTAGATTTTGAAATTGCTAAGCTGTCAAAGCATGGTAACGAATATGGTGGGATGAATGCTATGGTGCAACAGTACCTAAGCACTAAATATAATGGAATGGTTCAAGTATACACTGATGGTTCAAAAGATCCAGACACAGGAAAGACAGGAGCAGCAGTATACATACCGGAGTTTGAAACATCACTTAAGCGTAGAACATCAGACAACCTGGCAGTTTATTCTGTGGAGCTGTTAGCTATTTTATTTGCACTGGTCTGGATAGAAGATTCTAAGCCAAACAGTTTTGTTATATGTTCAGATTCCATGGCAGCTTTGGTCAGTATTCTAAATTTTCAGTCTTCTTGCAGGCTTGACTTAATATATGAAATTTATCAGAGTTTATACAGTTTAAATCATAGGGATATAGCTGTAAGTTTCATTTGGGTTCCAGCACATGTAGAAATACATGGCAATGAAGTAGTGGAGACTCTGGCCAAAAAAGCCCTTAAATTGAGTTTGGGTGATTTAGGTGTGCCATTAAGTAAAAACGAAGTTAAAACCATAATCAAAACTAAAGTAAGCAAGTTATGGCAAAAACAATGGCATACAAATACAAAGGGGAGATTTCTTCACAAGATTCAGCAGGTAGTCCCTTCAAAAAGGCAGGGTAACTGGAACAGAAGGGGGGAAACAATAATTACAAGGTTAAGAATAGGACACACTGGCCTTAACCATGGTCTCTATGTAGTAGGAAAACATAATACTGGTCAATGTGCATCATGCAACCAAATAGAAACAGTGGAACATGTTTTGCTACAGTGTCAAGCTTACAATACAGAAAGAGAACTCCTACTAGAAAGGGTCAAAGCATTAGGATACACAACATTAACAATAGAAGATTTACTTTCCTTTTCCACAGTTAAACCATTAGCATGGATACATATTATGACATTCCTAAAGGCTACTAGGTTATTCGAGAGAATTTAATTTCAATTTTTTATTTATTTTTTTTTTTTTCACACATAAAGTAGGACTAAGCGTTGAAATCCCCATTGATGCTCCACACCCATAACAGTTGGTGGCGGTAATGCACCATGTTGGATGCCAACCGCCAATAAACATGAAGAAGAAGATCCGCTGATACGGTCTAATGTAAACACCACCTGAGATTCACTCGCGCGTGGTGAGTTGTTGTAGGGAACGCCCGGAAAACCTGGAGTGGATTTTCAGTGGTACCGGTATGTGTATTCTCTTATTAATCAAGTGGAATGGATTCTTTCACGAAGCAATAGAAACGGCACTGGGTGAACTAATATTTTGTGTTAAATGTCAAATGAAGAATTATGAAATGTGAAGGGGACACGTCCCCTTCACATTCAATGGTGGCGACGCCCATTATATATATATATATATATATATATATATATATATATATATATATATATATATATATATGGGTTAAATTGGGATTGGTTATGTGGGGGGGCTCTGCCTCGTACCTGCCCCCGCCGCCCTGCCCCAATATACTTTTTGGAAAATAACCCTCTAATTTGATAACTATATCATATTGCACAGAGATATACACCTTATCTGTGTGTTGTAGGCCTATGTGTGTCTTGTAGTGCCCCCCTACACATTATAGCAGTTTGAGTGTAGATTGGTTGGCCAATGTAACAGATTGTACAGGTCGTTGTACATTGGTTTGAAGGAAATTATTAGTGGGGGGTCTGGGGGTCCTCCCCCAGAAGTTTTTTATTATCATACATGTTATTTGCTGAATTCTGGTGCATTTTAATAAGTTGTTAGCTGACTTTACAGAGGTAGGTTGAGCAATATCATGTTAAATCTTGTCACATGCCTACAGGTGAAAAATGTGAAGGAGAAATGTTCAGTGAGAAAATTTGAAGGCTTGCACAATCTTAAACCAAAACAGTTGATTTATTTTGGAGGATAAATGTTAAATATGCCAAAACACTGTCAGTCAAATTGTCAATCAAATATATTCATGCAGTGAATGCAACCAAATACAAACACTATAACATTGGAAGCATTTATTATTGTTATTATTATGTATTCAATTATTTATTTGGCATGTGGTGCTTTTTGTATTGTCTAGAACATACATAAGATGAGCATATTATAGCAGCAAAATAGAAGCACAATCATTTGAATGCAGCAAAAGTTTTGCTGCATTCAAATGATTGTGCTTCTATTTTGCTGCTATAATATGCTCATCTTATGTATGTTCTAGACAATACAAAAAGCACCACATGCCAAATAAATAATTGAATACATAATTACACTAATGTAACCAGACAGAGGTGCTACTAAGCATGAAACAATTTCACCTACTAATTGCCTTAGTGCAGGCTGTTCACATGAAGGAACAATTGGGACTGATGCAAACTATAACAAATGTTTATTGACATACAGTAGCCACAACACATACAATAACAATAAACAAATATTGGCCTACTGATACTCATGCACAGGTCTAGCACTGCAAACACACACTAGCCTCAAATAAATATATTGCACATGACCCTGAGCCAATAAATAGACAAACACAGACAGACAGATCGACAAACAGGTAGACTAACAAGTAAACAGACACAAACACCAAACAAACACAGGCAAGCTGCTGGAGCTGGGCGTGTTGGGCCACTTTGTGGCTCACCTATTGACTACAGGCCCACAAGCTAACCAGACAACCCCACGTATGAGACACTGAAAAACCGGCTACTACTTAACAGAAAAACAAGAAAATAACAAACAAAAATTAAAAAAAAAAAAAAAAAAAACACTCCAAGGAAAAACAGTGACTGTGGCTCCTAAAATGGTCCGCCTAAAATTAAGAAAGCATCACACTGTGATGTAATGCTTGTTAAACCAATACAAACATTTAAAATAACTAAAACCACAATATTGTCATGCGCACCTCAAAACTACAGAAATGTGCGCACACCGGCTTCCTTTCCGTCAGCTGCTGACACTTCCTTCTTTGGCTATAATACAAACAAACACAATAGCCACCAACAGTCAAACAAGTCATCTAATGAATTGATAAAGCGGCAGGGACAAGACTGAGCCATAGAACTTACATTAAGACCGGCGTAATTAATAACTGGTGGAATATTCCGACGATGTTTAAACAGTGTAGTGCAGGAAGGGTTAACGCGAGCGTCCGTGACTCTATGCAGTGTCTGCCAACACACAAGAGCAGAGGAACGGGTCAATGATGCAGCAACCATCCAGTATATTAAACCATGACGAGAGAAAAGTCACACTTACATCAACTGCGATCCAGACACTTTCTGTACTATTCCGGAGAAACTCCGGTAAGACAATGTAGGCACGTCTTGAAGACTCCCGTGAGACAATATAGGCACGTAGTATGTGGCTTAATGATCAATAAGCCACAAATCACCTCGCATTCTCGCAATGCTGACAAAGTGTCCTGATTACACGGCCCGCACCGAAAACACACAACCTCTCAACTACACCGCACCACCATTTAAAAAGGGATATCACCTGTTTTGTTTGTTTGTTTGTTTATTTAGTAAACCAATGTATATACATAATATAATAAATACAATATGGAAAATATACACTAGTTGTACATGGATAACGCAAGAAAGTTTAAAACTTATTTCCATTGCGGTCCATATGAGTGATGACATGATGGCGGGTAAATACTAATTATACATTAATCACATATAATTATCACATATACATATTAAATTAATTAATACTGAGTATGTATGAAAATTTAATAAAAAAAGTAATAATAATTATAATAAAACAAGAATCTTAATACATAGTAATTATTTTACAGGTTAAACACCATAAAGTCGCAATCGTAGGTATGAAAAAAAAAATTAAAATACTATGTATAGAGGAAAGGATTTGATCCTTGATTGTGTAGACAAGTGACTAGATGCTTTTTTACTTCCTTTTTAAAACTAAATTTGTTGGAATGAGACTTAATATGGGCGGGGAGGTTATTCCATAAAACAGAACCAGTGAATTGAAAAGATGACTGTCCAAAAGATCTAACTCTGGGGACAAGAAGGGAAAAGGGGCCCGAACGGGTGTTGTGGCGGAAATTGTTAAGTGTAAAAGATTGTTTGAGATATTGTGGAGCGTTGCCATGAATAATGTTATGCATGTGGTGGAATTTAAGTTGTTGAACACGGACATCCACTGGTAACATATTGACCTGTCTTAACTCAGTTGCCCCGATGTGTGTACGAGGGGTAAGGTTGAGAATATATCGAACTATTTTGTTCTGAGTGGTTTGCAGACGGGTTTGTAGCTTCTTGGTTAGGCCAGAATACCAGGAAGCGCTGGCATAGTCAAAATGACATTGAATGAGTGCTGAGGTAAGGAGTTTTTTGGTTTTGACGTCCAGATGTCTGGTCTGGCGATACAAGAACTTTAGTTTTGCATTACTTTTTTTGATGACACCCTCAGCTATAAAACTACCCGTGATGGACTGATCAAGTGTAACGCCTAAGTATTTAACACAGGATTTACTGGTTAATACTTGTCCATCACATGTGACGTCGAATGACTCAATATTGTTGAGTCGTCTTTTTGATCCAAACAGGATGGATTCCGTCTTTCCGAGGTGAAGGGATAGCTTGTTATTTAACCATTCTTGAATTGATTGGAGCTCGGAAGACAGTTCCTGCTGAATAATTGCAGGGTCTTTGCCAGCTACTAATAGGGCGGAGTCGTCTGCATACAGTAGAAGTTTGCACTTTACTGCGGAAGGCATGTCGTTAGCATATATGAGAAAAAGGAGAGGCCCTAATATGGAACCTTGGGGGACGCCACAGATCACTTCTGCAGGAGTGGAGGTGATGCCACTTATCTCCACACACTGCTGCCTTCCTGATAGGTAGGCATTAAACCAGTTTACAGCAGGTTTTTGAAGCCCAATGGCTTTTAGTTTAGAGAGTAATATGCTATGATCCACAGTGTCAAAGGCTTTTTGTAGGTCTAAAAGGACCATACCAGTGAAATTGCCTTTGTCTTGTTCTAACTTTATAAAATCAGTTAGATGAATGAGGCATGTATCTGTGGAATAAGAGGATCTGAAACCTGACTGGTACTCATATAGGAGTTTGTGATCTGTGAGATCACCCAGTTACGCTCGGCACACAATTGGTTCACGCCCCAGAGGTACAAATGGCACCTCCTACTCAACACTTCAAGTCTGCCCGCTACACTAATAATACACTAATAATATTAACAATAAATAATAATAAATTAACATTAAATTAAATATTAACAATAAATAATAAAACACTAATAATATTAACAATACAGTGAACATAATCATTATCATATTTTTTATTATTAAAAACAAAATATCAAATAATACTGAAGAGGGGAAAAAATAATACTGATCTAAATATGTTGTGTTTTTATTTTTAGACAGTATGTGTTTTGCTAAACACATACTGTCTAAAAATAAAAACAACATATTTAGATCAGTATTTTTCCCCTCTTCAGTATTATTTGATATTTTGTTTTTAATAATAAAAAATATGATGCTGCCCACCTTTTGAAGAAATCTGAAGCTTCCTCCTCTTTGCTTTCCTCATTTTTAACCTTTAGCTGCTGACCTCTAAAAATCCAAGACAACAAAACAATTTATTAACCTTCTTGTATAAAAGTGAAATTGACTGTATCGACAGTTAATTAAGGCTAGAGCACAAGACGAGTGTTTTGTTTATGTTTGCCAAAGGTAGCTAACTTGAGGCAACGTTAGGCTCAACTTTTGGTCAATCTCAGTAGCTAACTTTAACTGACATCTCCCCCTTCCCCCTGGCTAATTTCTGTCGATAACTGGGGACTATGGAAATTGAACTCGCCAAATGCACAGACAGTTCGTTCAAGCACCTCTGATGGATTAGGATCGTATGCAGGTAAAAGGGGAGACAGTGTACGGAGAAAATTATAAACAAGTCACAATGCTGAAACACAAGCCCAAAAACCCGCAAACCACGACTTCTGATTTTTTTTTAAAGCGAGCTCACAAAAAAAGAAACCCCAAAGTCGCTTATAAAAAGCGGAATTGGCAACCCACGCAGTGTTCCAGAAACCAGAATCTCTGATCGCAAGTTCTGTTCTAAATAGCTTTGACAGGTTGTCTTGTTATCAGGAAAACTATGATCTATCTCATAAAAGTCATGGGTTTATTGATTAATAAAACGATATTTAATTATTCAGAACTGAAAATCGTGAAAAGGGTTTGTTGCTTTTGATGTGTGCGTGATCATATGCCATCCGCTCCGAGCTTATGTGCCGGGGCTCAGCCCCGGAGAGCCCCGGCCCAATTTAACCCCTGTGTGTGTGTATATATATATATATATATATGTGTGTGTGTGTGTAAAAAACACTGAAAATTATAGGGGGGCTTATAATGGACCAAACGACGTCCATGCCAAGTATAATATTTTTGTTTCATTTGTTTAACTGGGTTCTCTTGATCTACTTTTAGGACTTCTGTGGAAATCTGACGATGTTTTAGGTCATATTTATGCAGAAATATAAAAAATTCTAAAGGGTTCACAAACTTTCAAGCACCACTGTAGACATGTATGCATGCTAGATATCGATCAAGCACGCAAAAAAAAAGTGGCTGAAAATTTTTAAATCTTAACATTTACATTATGGCATTTGGCAGATGCTGTTTTACAGAGTATCTTACAGAAGTGCTCATAGAAGTCTCTTAAAAAAACACCCTCATGCACTGGCGGCTCGTTAATAGGGGCGATTTGGGCAACGCACTCCCAAACAGGGAGGGAGTTTTTTTTTATCTACTCCTACTACCACGGCAACAGCAACAGTAATGTCATTGTCCAATCAGGCTAAGGTCGCGCCTGGTGTAGCCACGCCCTTTTGGGGCGATTTCTGTCAGGTTCAGATTTGCCCCCAAATCTCCCATTGACCCTAATGGTACGTACATTTTTTTTTTGAAAATCATGCTCCCAATGCATTTTCTATTAGGTTTTATGTGCTCGCACAACCAGTGTGCTTACGTCATATGCCTGTTGCGCCGCGCAAGTGTTGCCAGATTGGGCGGTTTTAAGTGCATTTTGGCGGGTTTTGAACATAATTTTGGGCTGGAAAACGCAACTTGCGCGGGAAATGTGTGAACATTCTATGAAGAAGATGGCGAGTGTTGAGTGCAACAATACGATAGCGTCTCTGAAAGAAGTTCCCTTTAGTCGTCGTACCAATGAGGAGAAAATGGCAATCAAACAGCTAGGACCTCCTAGACCGAATTTAAACATCAAGCAAGTGTCTACGAAGGGGGAGAAGACCTACTCAAGAGGTTTTAACAAGAACTGGTACCACCGGAAAACTTGGCTAGCTGGCTGTGATGTAGTCAATGCTCTTTTTTGCTACCCTTGCGTTCTCTTCCACCCTGGAAGTAACACAGCAGACGGTACAGTGATATCTGATATTTGAATTTACTAGGCAAAAGTTTGTGTGTGTGTGTGTGTGTGTGTGTTACCAATGGCAGTTGTTTTACCAATGGCAGTTTAACATTGCCATGTTTTTGTTTTACCAGTGGCAGTTTAACATTGCCATGCTTGGAATATTTCAGTAGCCTCAAGTTCTCTCTGACTTGGTGTAAATTAAGCATATTTTCAGTTTTTATATATTGTACAGTACGTGTTCATTGGAGCCAGCAGCACCTTACCTTTTTTCCAACTTGTTAAGCCAAGTTGCACTGACTACAAAACCTTGTGTAACAGTGTGTATATAGCTAAATAACTAAAGCCTTTTGTGTTCATTGACATGCTTGTAATACTTTAAATTTCCTTTTAAGGCATGGCTTTCTGGAGGAATTCTTGGGGAAAAAAACTGCAGAATTTATTTAGAATTATTATTTGTTGTTAAAATGGTGCAATTCCATATTAAAAAAACCACATAATTAAGCTGCACATGTTTGTTTGATGGTTATGCTTTTCTTCATCTTTTTCAAAACTTAAATAAACACTTGTTTTGAATTTATATCCTGCCACTTTAACTGCATTCTTTAGAATGAAGAAATTAGAATATGTTTATAATTAAGAATTTGTGTCTACTTATTATAGAATACTGGAAAAATGAGAAAATATATGAGTAATATAATATTAATTGATTGTGATGCCAAATATTTTGCTTTGAAGGCTTCACAATGAATCTTCCTTAGTTTTAGCCTGGCAAGCCAGACTAAATGTGAATATTTGCCACTTGTAGGCAAAAATATTTTTGGCCGCTAGGCAGGTGGGTCTAGTTTACTAGGCTACCTTAGTTTGCCACCTTTAACTTGTTCAGTGTTGCCACCTAGTGGAGAGAAGAGATATTGTCGAAATTGATATCTGAATTTACCAGGCAAAAACAAGTTCGGCCAATTGATTTGCTACCTAGGTCAATTTACTTCAGTCCTGTGGACATTTATGGTCCGTGTAGACATAACGGGGGAAAATTGCCCCCCCTGAAAAATTCAGGAGCCGCCACTGCCCTCATGCTAGTCCACTTGGACAGGGATTAAGGGGATCATCAGGTTAAACACAGTGTTGAAGAGGTTAGCTCATGATGTGAAAAAGACAAGTCTTTGACAATTTAATTCCTTGGTGAACAGGTCGGTCTTTACACACTGATTCACACGTTTTCAAAAATACCATTTTGTTTAGTTTTGAACCTGTATTCAATAGTTTTGAAAATATTTTTGCAAACAGGAAAAATGTGGGGCAGGTGCACAAAGTTTTGCTCAATTTTGAGTTTGAAAGAGGAATTCATGATTTCTGAATGAACTGAAGTCAGGAGATTTCAAATTTCACACGAAAGTGACAAACCAGAACATGTACAGGAGTCTTCATGCACAAAATAGGATTATGCTTCCAGATCTTTCATTTATTAACCTGCTATAAGAATGGAACACATAAGATACAAAATGACACACACTCAAAATATTACTTTCAAGATTATCCATCAGCAGTTTTTTTTTCATGATTAACAGACAAAAAGAATGCAGAACAATACACTTAGCTAACATAAGTAAAGGTATCACAATGCTCTGGAAACCCCGCCTCCCGTCCCCCAAATCACACACATGCATGTGTGTGAATGTGATTTTTAACAGCAAAATTAATAAATCACAAAAAAGCCAATATTGTGAATCCTGTGCTTGGCCATGGTGTGTATTTAATAAATGTTTTCAGCATTATTCTGCAATATCTGAGAATGTATCTCTATTTCCTGTGGTTATTATAATGCTGGCGTATTCAGTTTTCTCTCCAGTGATGATCTTAACCCGTGCTGCACCAGTTGTGTTTGTGTTATATAATACAGAAAGTGACAAGCTTGGGTCCATTCTGTGGAAAGACAGAAGAGAACAATTGTACATATAAAACACACAGTGACAATACTATGGCTGTGGGTGTTCACTGTAAGACACAAATCTCTCTTTACACCATGTGTTGTTCTGATAGAAGCAGCAGAAGATACTTTCCTATAAGTCACTGTTCAATGAAAGCACGTGTGGTTCATGTGTGTTTCCTGCAGTGTATCACAAATACAACTCAATCTCTAAAAGGTAGAAACAAATCTGTTCAAACTGTTATTTTACAGAGACACTAACCTGATCCTCCTGCTTTCCCTTACAGTCCTGACATCCTTCAGTAATTATGTTCTCTCCACATCTTCCTCCTAAAGAGAAAAGACCTCAGAAATCACACCTCTATTGGGAACGACACAATTTTACTTTCTAAAGTGATCCAGTCAGGCTTGTAGGACTCTGAGTCAAGTCCGACTTGTGACTCGATTTGGACTTAAGCACTGATGACTTGGACTTGTGCATTTCAACTCGTAAATTGGAAACGAGGACTCAATTTTTTTCTTTATATTTTGTAACATGCCATAATAATTTGGCATAAGATATTTATATCTACATTAATTTTTGTACTAATTTCATGCAAGCGTGTCACACCTGAGCGCCTTGGCGTGTGCATCAGATAGACCCTTGGGTGTGCGCCGGACAGCGCGCGCCAAGCGGTCTTTCTCGCGCACGCCGTAAACGACTTGCATCTGCACAGGATTAAGGCGCAATTAGCACACCTATATTAAAAAAAAAAACTGTGAAAACACTTACTTACTTTGCGAAGTATTGAGTTGTGTTACTGACACATTACCGAGCCTAATTTCCTTGTTTGGTTTCCTGATTTCCTGTTTCTTGTCTTTGATTCTGCCAAGTCTATGATAGCCTGTTTGTGCCTCGCTCAACCTATTGCCTTTTCCACCGTTTTACAATTTTGCCTGCCGTTCTGGGGGTAGGTTTCCCAATAACGTTGCCCTTTAGGGCTAAAGAGCGAGTTGAGAGACTCTCTTCAGCAACGAACGTCATTTCTGTACATGGTTTTCCCGAACTCACTCATCAGAAGGAGTCTTAATAGCGACATTACGAAGAGCTCCTTTGCAATGTGTGTCCCCGATATAGGCATTAGTAGAACGGCAGCTACAATTATCGACACCTTAGTGATCTTCTGGCCACTGCAAAAGTAGAAAAAAAACTTTCAATACGTAAATTGTTCATGAATAGTTATTCAAACTTCTGCTGGAAAAAAATTAGTTGATTCCCGATTAATTAGCGTATCAGATCATGTGACACCATTCCATAAGTATTTACACCTTTGTCCACAGTTATCAACATCCAGATGATTACAGTGGGGCAAAAAAGTATTTAGTCAGTCACCAATTGTGCAAGTTCTCCCACTTAAAAAGATGAGAGAGGCCTGTAATTTTCATCATAGGTATACTTCAGCTATGAGAGACAAAATGAGAAAAAAAAAATCCAGAAAAATCACATTGTCTGATTTTTAAAGAATTTATTTGCAAATTATGGTGGAAAATAAGTATTTGGTCAATAACAAAAGTTCATCTCAATACTTTGTTATATACCTTTTGTTGGCAATGACAGAGGTCAAACGTTTTCTGTAAGTCTTCACAAGGTTTTCACACGCTGTTGCTGGTATTTTGGCCCATTCCTCCATGCAGATCTCCTCTAGAGCAGTGATGTTTTGGGGCTGTCGCTGGGCAACATGGACTTTCAACTCCCTCCAAAGATTTTCTATGGGGTTGAGATCTGGAGACTGGCTAGGCCACTCCAGGACCTTGAAATGCTTCTTACGAAGCCACTCCTTCGTTGCCCGGGCGGTGTGTTTGGGATCATTGTCATGCTGAAAGACCCAGCCACGTTTCATCTTCAATGCCCTTGCTGATGGAAGGAGGTTTTCACTCAAAATCTCACGATACATGGCCCCATTCATTCTTTCCTTTACACAGGTCAGTCGTCCTGGTCCCTTTGCAGAAAAACAGCCCCAAAGCATGATGTTTCCACCCCCATGCTTCATAGTAGGTATGGTGTTCTTTGGATGCAACTCAGCATTCTTTCTCCTCCAAACACAACAAGTTGAGTTTTTACCAAAAAGTTATATTTTGGTTTCATCTGACCATATGACATTCTCCCAATCCTCTTCTGGATCATCCAAATGCTCTCTAGCAAACTTCAGACGGGCCTGGACATGTACTGGCTTAGGCAGGGGGACACGTCTGGCACTGCAGGATTTGAGTCCCTGGCAGCGTAGTGTGTTACTGATGGTAGCCTTTGTTACTTTGGTCCCAGCTCTCTGCAGGTCATTCACTAGGTACCCTCATGTGGTTCTGGGATTTTTGCTCACCGTTCTTGTGATCATTTTGACCCCACGGGGTGAGATTTTGCATGGAGCCCCAGATCGAGGGAGATTATCAGTGGTCTTGTATGTCTTCCATTTTCTAATAATTGCTCCCACAGTTGATTTCTTCACACCAAGCTGCTTACCTATTGCAGATTCAGTCTTCCCAGCCTGGTGCAGGTCTACAATTTTGTTTCTGGTGTCCTTTGACAGCTCTTTGGTCTTGGCCATAGTGGAGTTTGGAGTGTGACTGTTTAAGGTTGTGGACAGGTGTCTTCTTTATACTGATAAGTTCAAACAGGTGCCATTAATACAGGTAACGAGTGGAGGACAGAGGAGCCTCTTAAAGAAGAAGTTACAGGTCTGTGAGAGCCAGAAATCTTGCTTGTTTGTAGGTGACCAAATACTTATTTTACCGAGGAATTTACCAATTAATTCATTAAAAATCCTACAATGTGATTTCCTGGATTCTTTCCCCCCATTTTGTCTCTCATAGTTGAAGTGTACCTATGATGAAAATTACAGGCCTTTCATCTTTTTAAGTGGGAGAACTTGCACAATTGGTGGCTGACTAAATGCTTTTTTGCCCCAATGTATGTATAAAAAAATAAGCAGTATGTGGTTAACAAAACATTTTTTATTGAAAATTTGTTTTACATAGACTTATTTCGTTCAAAAATATATATTTCGTTCAAAAATATATTTTATATATCGATGTCTGTGCTTACGTAAATGAAGAAGTAATTTTAATGTTTGTCAACAAATGAACTGATAATGTTTACCCTGTCAGAAAATCTTTTTTCCACTTTCTGCCCACTTTGTAAGTATTTTTGTAGATCACATTTTGTTAATCATTTGTTGTTTGTATTAATTTCTAATTGACCAATAAATGTCAACAGGCAATTGACACTCTAACCACATGAAAATACAGGTCAAAGGTCACATGTCATTCCTTGAACCAAAATATAAAATGTCTGCTGATATTGTAGTATGTGGTAGATATTTAGAACATACAAACAAATAAAAACTGAATGGAATAGAAAACTCTGACTATTTCAAGCATGTAATTTTTTATATGCTTGGAATTTAATTCTGGTCTACAACCCCGATTCCAAAAAAGTTGGGACAAAGTACAAATTGTAAATAAAAACGGAATGCAATAATTTACAAATCTCAAAAACTGATATTGTATTCACAATAGAACATAGACAACATATCAAATATCGAAAGTGAGACATTTTGAAATTTCATGCCAAATATTGGCTCATTTGAAATTTCATGACAGCAACACATCTCAAAAAAGTTGGGACAAGGGCAATAAGAGGCTGGAAAAGTTAAAGGTACAAAAAAGGAACAGCTGGAGGACCAAATTGCACCTCATTAGGTCAATTGGCAATAGGTCATGAACATGACTGGGTATAAAAAGAGCATCTAGGAGTGGCAGTGGCTCTCAGAAGTAAAGATGGGAAGAGGATCACCAATCCCCCTAATTCTGCGCCGACAAATAGTGGAGCAATATCAGAAAGGAGTTCGACAGTGTAAAATTGCAGAGAGTTTGAACATATCATCATCATCATCATCATCATCTACAGTGCATAATATCAAAAGATTCAGAGAATCTGGAAGAATCTCTGTGCATAAGGGTCAAGGCCGGAAAACCATACTGGGTGCAGTATGGAAAACCAGTACTGGGCACTGCATCACATACAGGCATGCTTCTGTATTGGAAATCACAAAATGGGCTCAGGAATATTTCCAGAGAACATTATCTGTGAACACAATTCATCGTGCCATCCGCCGATGCCAGCTAAAACTCTATAGTTCAAAGAAAAAGCCATATCTAAACATGATCCAGAAGCGCAGACGTCTTCTCTGGGCCAAGGCTAATTTAAAATGGACTGTGGCAAAGTGGAAAACTGTTCTGTGGTCAGACGAATCAAAATTTGAAGTTCTTTATGGAAATCAGGGACGCCATGTCATTCGGACTAAAGAGGAGAAGGACGACCCAAGTTGTTATCAGCGCTCAGTTCAGAAGCCTGCATCTCTAATGGTATGGGGTTGCATTAGTGCGTTTCGCATGGGCAGCTTACACATCTGGAAAGACACCATCAATGCTGAAAGGTATATCCAGGTTCTAGAGCAACATATGCTCCCATCCAGACGACGTCTCTTTCAGGGAAGACCTTGCATTTTCCAACATGACAATGCCAAACCACATACTGCATCAATTACAGCATTATGGCTGCATAGAAGAAAGGTCCGGATACTGAACTGGCCAGCCTGCAGTCCAGATCTTTCACCCATGGAAAACATTTGGTGCAGGGGCGATTTCTCAGAGACAACAAGGGAAGCAGAGCTTCCCCTAAAATTCTCTCCCCAAACTGCGGCATCTACGACGTTGAATTCTCATTAAAACAATAACTTGCATAACATAATATATGCCCAAGATTGTATTTACGTTCATAACTATCCTGTAACTTAT
Source organism: Neoarius graeffei (assembly GCF_027579695.1). Taxonomy (NCBI): domain Eukaryota; kingdom Metazoa; phylum Chordata; class Actinopteri; order Siluriformes; family Ariidae; genus Neoarius; species Neoarius graeffei. Next base: position 22,214,119 of record NC_083570.1, read on the forward strand.
TTGAGTGATGTCTGACGAACTTGCAGTTCGCTACGAGAATCACCTTTGCTGCCAGGCTGTAACCAGCGTTGCCAGATACTGCTGACGTTTTCCAGCCAAAATATGTTCAAAACCCGCCAAAATGCACTTAAAACCGCCCAATCTGGCAACACTGGCTGTAACCTTTCTTATTTCAATGGGCTCTACGGCTGGCAGCTGGGTATCCGTTGCAGTCTATGAGAGGGCTCTGAACAGCCAATTTCGGCTAGTTGTTATTGGTTAAAATCAACAAAATCGTCACTTCCAGGGAAGCCGGGCTTCTCTGGGACTAAACGAGACAGTGGGAGGGACAAGAAGCCGGGCTGATGAAGGATTATTGGAGGTAGTGTTTGAAAGACATGAGGAGGGCGGGCTCTGTACTTCGGCATCGGTGAGGAACACGGAAGTATGATCAGTCAGTCCCCAGCGGATGTCGAGAAAGTGTAGTCGTGTGCCAAAGTGCTGTCCGACTTTCTTTTCATATAAACGTTTCTTCTCATTGATGTCTCTGTACATTACTCTGTAAATAAATGTAAATATTACTCGTTGTGCTCCGTTAACTTTCATTCATTCTATCAGTTTGATCTTTCGCGAATTCACTCGTTTATTTCATTTGTAGTTCAATCTGGTTGTAGGCTAGCTTGAGCCTTATTGGGATCTGCAGTGCCAGCTGCTAACAGAAATTGGTGAAGTCTCTGGAAAGCACAACCAGCTAGTATGACAGGGTCACAGACCATTTTCTGGAAAAGGAGCGGAGGGCAGAATTTGTGTATAAATAGTGTGCATCATATAATGTTCATGAATCTGAAGTGTGTATATTGTTCAGTAATGTTAAGAGAATGGTGGGCTCTGTGTTATAGGTTATACCTGGGTATAATATTCAAGGTTCTGTGTGTTGCATAGCCTACCTGGTTATGAATTTCCAGACTGTGTTGCAGAAGATGTTCAAGGATGTGTTGCACAGCTGGGTGTTGTGTTAAAGACTCTGTGTTGCATATCAGGGTATGATGTTCAAGGTTCTTCGTTGAATAGCCAGTGATTTTTGGATGTTTGATATTTTTGATTAAGGATATGAGGCACTAGCCTGGCAAGCCAGACTATAACATGAAATGTACAAGCAAAAATACTTTCTGCCACTAGGTAGGGTTGTCTAGTTCACTATGCTAATGGGGCACACCTTTCTATGCTTTGATATCCGGCCTACAGGTTTTATGATGAATGCGTAAAATGGGCTTCCCCTGTTTTAAAAACCAGCAGCCGCCACTGATTTGGTGCATCATAAAACGGAAGATACGACAAAAAAGACCTAACACAGTTGAGCAACTAGAATCCTACAATCGACAAGAATGGGTTAACATTCCTATGCCTAAACTTGAGCAACTTGTCTCCTCAGTCCCCAGATGTTTACAGACTGTTGTAAAGAGAAAAGGGGATGTCTCATAGTGGTAAACATGGCCTTGTCCCAACTTTTTTGAGATGTGTTGTCATGAAATTTAAAATCACCTAATTTTTCTCTTTAAATGATACATTTTCTCAGTTTAAACATTTGATATGCCATCTATGTTCTATTCTGAATAAAATATGGAATTTTGAAACTTCCACATCATTGCATTCCATTTTTATTTACAATTTGTACTTTGTCCCAACTTTTTTGGAATCGGGGTTGTACTTCTATTTATTGCAATAGGATTCCAAATACTCTGTAAGCATTCGATTCTGTTATGAATAAAAAAAAAAATATTAAAAATATCACAGCACTTATTTTTTCTTAAAGTACTTCACTTACTTCAACAGTGTTACACAAAGATTGATCCATAACAGTTGTATAGTGCCTTGCAAAAGTATTCATACTCCTTGAACTTTTTCACATTTTTCCACCTTACAACCACAAACTTAAGTTTTTTATTGAGATTTTATGTGATAGACCAACACAGAGTAGCACATAATTGTGAAGTGAAATGAAAATGATAAATGGTCTTCAAAATTTTAAACAAATAAAAATCTGAAAAAAATGTGGTGTGCATTAGTACTCAGCCCCCTGTACTCGGATACCTCTAAATACAATCCAGTGCAATCAATTGCCTTCAGAAGTCATCTAATTAGTTAATAGAGTCCTACTGTGTGTAATCTACTCTCAGCATAAATACACTTGTTCTGTGAAGGCCTCAGTGGTTTGTTAGAGAACACTGAAGAACAAACAGCATCATGAAGACCAAAGAACTCACCAGACAGGTCAGGGATAAAGTTCTGGAGAAGTTTAAAGCAAGGTTAGGTTATAAAAAAATATCCCAAGCTCTGAACATCTCAAGAAGCACTGTTCAATCCATCATTCAAAAATGGAAAAAAGTATGGCACAACTGCAAACCTACCAAGACATGGCCGTCCACCTAAACTGACAGAGCGAGCAAGGAGAGCACTGGTCAGAGAAGCAGCCAAGAGGCCCATGATCACTCTGGAGGAGCTGCAGAAATCCACAGCTCAGGTGGGAGAATCTGTGCACAGGACAACTACAAGTTGTACAGTCCACAAATCTGGCAAGAAGAAAGCCATTGTTGAAAGACAGGCATAAGAAATGTAGGGGACACAGCAAATATGTGGAAGAAGGTGCTTTGGTCAGATGAGACCAAAGTTGAACTTTTTGGCCTAAATGCAAAGCGCTATGTGTGGCGGAAAACTAACACTGCTCATCACCCTGCACACACCATCCCCACTGTGAAACATGGTGGTGGCAGCATGATACTATGGGGATGCTTTTCTTCAGCAGGGACAGGGAAACTGGTCAGAGTTGATGGGAAGATGGATGGAGCTAAATACAGGGCAATCCTGGGAGAAAACCTGTTGGAGGCTGCAAAAGACTTGAGACTGGGAAGGAGATTCACCTTCCAGCAAGACAATGACCCTAAACATACAGCCAGAGCTACAATGGAATGGTTTAGATCAAAGAATATTCATGTGTTAGAATGGCCCAGTCAAAGTCCAGACCTAAATCCCATTGAGCATCTGTGGCAAGACTTGAAAATTGCTGTTCACAGACGCTCTCCATCCAATCTGGCTGAGCTTGAGCTATTTTGCAAAGAAGAATGGGCAAAAAGTTCAGTGTCTAGATGTGTAAAGCTGGTAGAGACATACCACAAAAGACTTGCAGCTGTAATTGCAGCAAAAGGTGGCTCTACAAAGTATTGACGCAGGGGGGCTGAATACTAATGCACATCTTATTTTTCAGATTTTTATTTGTTTAAAATTTTGAAGACCATTTATCATTTTTGTTTCACTTCACAATTATCAGGGATGTGATTTGGGGCTGGTGAAATTATCTGAAAATTTTAGCCGGGGGTCTGGGGGCCGCAGGCCCCCAGCTGGTCCAGGGCAGCGGCCTGGTGGGGGGACAAGGGGGGAAGCCCCCCGACGCTCCTGGGTTCTGGGGTTTTCGGACTTAAAAATTGTACTAAAATGGCAAGCAAACACAAGAAAAAACTTGTCATGATTAACAAATTCAAGCCAATATAATGGTCAACATGCAACTCTGACACACACACACACACACACACACACACACATCTCTTGCTCACTCACTCTCGCTCACACACTCTCTCGCTCACACACTCTCTCTCACACACTCTCTCTCTCTCTCACTCACTCTCTCGCTCACACACACACACACCCCAAAGAACCAGTGCGCGCAGGGCCCGCTAGCCCCGCGCCTTGTGACGTAATTCGCCCCGAGGCGAGCCGCGGTTTTTCTCCAACCATTCCCAGCGGAACTTTTTTTTTTCACTATTCTGTCGATTTCTTTAACTTGATTTGCATCTTTACGCTCGATCACAGAGGCTGCCATCTTTCAACTCTTTGTTTGAAGCGAGCTTACGTACAGCTATCTAACAAGCGCGTTCATTGGTTGTTACAGAGCGATGAGCCAATCACGTACCTCGTTTCATCTCATTGACGTAATTACGTCATTGAGATGAAACGAGGTACGTGATTGGCTCATCGCTCTGTAACAACCAATGAACGCGCTTGTTAGATAGCTGTACGTAAGCTCGCTTCAAACAAAGAGTTGAAAGATGGCAGCCTCCGTGATCGAGGCGTAAAGATGCAAATCCGAGGCTGCCATCTTTCAAACAAAGTCGGAACGAATAGGATACGAATGTGGATGAGGGAAAAATCGGAAAAAATTTTTTTTCAAGTTTTGAGGTGAAAAAAGCGGAATTCCACGATTTCGCGGAAAAATCACATCCCTGAATTATGTGCTACTCTGTGTTGGTCTATCACATAAAATCTCAATAAAAAACTTTTAAGTTCGTGGTTGTAAGGTGGAAAAATGTGAAAAAAGTTCAAGGGGTATGAATACTTTTGCAAGGCACTGTAAATGTCCCTTAATTCCACAGGGTGTCTATAATGGTGGACACCGGTGAAAGTGATCTATTATCAACACCTCATGTGACTTCTCAAATGTGCATTTTGATACAAAATGGCAACTGTCAAATGAAAGAGTAAGAAACAAAGTAGGTTTCGACAAGGATATCATGAAATATCGGTGAATTTGATAAGTAAAAACGTCCATGATCTTTCCACCATGCTTACCTGCAATGATAACGTCCTCGTTTTCCTCAAATTGCTGATCATGCTAAAAAAATTCCATCTCAGGTAACGAGCCGTGTCATCAGACGACAAGATCAAAGGGCTAGAGGGGTCTTCTGGTTGATTAATTAACCAATAATAACTGTTGTAACTGAAACTCACCTTTGTAAGATTGTTTTTTTTTTATTGGTAAATCTGAAAAGGTGTCGATAATTATGGACTTTCAATAATTGTAGCTGTCGCTCTAGTTGCTAAATCCAGTCGAGGAGGTCACATGGCGTTCGTTTTTTAACAAAAAATAATGAAATATAAAGTGTTTAAATATGTTAAAATATTGTATTGTAATTAAGCATTCCATATATAATGTGGCAATTAATAATTGAAGCTATTTTACATTTTGGGGCATTTCTTTTAAATTCTGAGGTTTTTTTTATGAAATGAATAAACGTTCACACAAAAGAATGAGCAAATAAGAAACTTGATAATACATAGAACCAAATTACTCAATTCTGATTGGTCAATCAAGGAGGGCTATTTTCCGTAACATGGGGCCGTATATCTGAAATGCTATTGGCTAGTTTGTTGCTTGGTTACGGTTACAAAAATTAGCAAATTGTGTCAACAAAATGGCTGACTCTGCTGACTCAGCAATGCCGCATTTCACTATATTTGATGAAGAAATGATAAACCAATTGAAAGCTGCAAGCGAAAATGAAAATACCAAAAAAGTACGAATTTTTGGCTTTCCATGTTTAAGAAATGGGTCACAGAAAGACAAATAAACGACTCTCTAGCATACCTGTCAACCCTCCCGTTTTTCCCGGGAAATCCCTTATTTTGACTTATTTCCCGCTGTCTTCCCGTTTTTTTTTATTTTCCCGAAAATATCCCGTATTTTCACATTATATAAAAGTCGGTAGGTCCAGAATTCATGACGCGCCTCTGACAGGAGTTCACAGCAGGAAGTCGGGCCATGAATTCACGTCCCCGCCCTCTCCAGTACAGCAGGTGGCAGTCTAGTAATTACACATTGATTTTAATTGCATGTCTGTGAAGAAGACTGTCAGAACCATAGCGCTAGTCTGACCCATAGATTTACATAGAAGACTAGATTCCTCACAGCGTATTCCAGAACGTCCGCACAGGGCGGCCATCTTACCACAGACAAGGGGGATGAAGACTTACGCAAGCACAGCACAGCCCAGCACTCACATTATGATTTACAGGAAATCAAAGTACTGTCTTTGATGACAAGCTGATGTGTGTGTCTGTTTTAATTGTAGATGTTTATGTCAGTATGTTAATTTTATTTTAACTGCACATTGGAGCCTAGTCAAATGAAATTTCAATCTTCTGTGCTAACATATATTGACTTTGACATGATAATCAGCTTTGAATGTTCTTTTTGTAAATGTAAAGATATCTTTTTATCCTTGGAAGTATAACCACATGTGATTAATTAAGTGCTTTTTTTTGTCACAAACTACCGTGAGTCGCTGTCACTGTTTTATACTATTACTTACTCGGGCAGTGCATTTGTTATTATGCTGTGATGTGAGTTTACATTTATTATGCTATGCTTTGAGTGCATTAGGTTTTTGAGGTGGATGAAGTATTTCTGAAGTTTCAGAAGTGAGTAAGCTGTTTATTTAACTTTAGCTTCCCCTATGGCCCTATCACATGTAAAAATATTTTCACTAAAAATTGGAAATAAATTGTATGGTTATTTGTCCTAAGGCCGCAGTTATCCATAAGTGTGCAGTGTTAGGCTTCTCACAGCATAGGAATTTCAGCATGCATCCTGTCTTACAGTCTGTAGTATACTGAAATATTTTCGCCAACTATGCGTATTTTTTTAAAACAATGATTATTCATCATTAATATCATAAATACATACTTCCGTTTGTTTTTTTTTTTTATATAACAAACCAAACCATTTGAATATTGATTGAAATTTGAGGAAGTTACGGTCATCTGAAAAGTACATATCGCTACCAACACAATGTAATGGGTAAGCCAGCTGTCTGAGGTAAGATGGCCGCCATGTGCGGACGTTCGACTCCGTTGACGGGCAACGGGGACGAGGCATTGAGTCTTCTATGTAAATCTATGGTCTGGCCAAGGTCACTGCTTGGAACTTCTCACAAAACTAAAAGATGGTCGTAATTTTTTCCTCAGGGAGCGAGTTTCAGTAGATGGCGAGACTAGAGACATGAATAAAGAAAGGAGCGAGGCAAAACCAAAAAAGGTGTATTGCCGCTACTTGCCCAAATGGCAGGACAAATTTAATTTTGTGAAGAAAAGTCAGTTCGATTACCGACTTTCTGAAATTTCCGGAAAGTTCGACTTTCCGAAATTTTCCCTTATTTTGAGTTAAAATCTGGGAAATATCCCTTTTTTTCAAACCTCAAAGTTGACAGGTATGCTCTCTAGTGGCATATGAATGCTGTGAGTTAGATCGCAGTTTTATGCAGAAGTGAGGAAAGAAAATGGGGAAAACTACGAACCAGACTCTCTTAAAGTAATGCAGGCAGCATTGGATCGGCATTTGAGACAAGAGAAATATCCAGGATCAATCCTGAAAGATGTTAAAATCCTGTCCAAAATCCTCGTGTCATGTCGCCGTGTCATGATGAAAGATGCTTTGGAAACTGATTCAAACATGCAAGATAGTCTTGCGCCGTGATTGATTCAGAAAACGTGAATGACAAATGCTGTGAACTTGAATGACTTCCGAAGTATGAATTTGGCCCGATATATTATAAACAAGTAATTGTATGGTTCCTCGTAAAATTAAAGATCAATTTCACTCGTGATTTCAAAGTTTTCAAAACTTCGAAATCACTCATGAAATTAATCCTTAATTTTACTCAGCCCCATATGATTACCTATACAAATAACTAAGTAAATGTGTTCACTATGCCCACTCATTTTACTGTTACCCATACAGTCAGGATTACAGTATTTCAACTCTTAACCACAATGCCAAGTTGGCAATGTTCTCCCTTATATGTGTGCGGAGAGAGAGGCTTTAATCTGTGTGTACCTAAGGAGATTGACTTGACTGTCATATATATATATATATATATATATATATATATATATATATATATGTATATGTATGTATGTGTGTGTGTGTGTATATATATGTATGTGTATGAGAGAGATAAGATAAAACTTTTATGAATCCCGAGGGAAATTCTTATTCCAGAAGTCGCTCCATAACAATACAGTACAAGTTAAAATACAAGCTGGAGGGGAAAAAAAGTACTAAGAACGGAAAAAAATAAATACCTAAAAAACAGCGCGTGATAGAACAATAGAAATACTGTAAGTTACACAAGGGGAATGGAAAAAGCAAAACTCAGTGCCTCGATAGTGAGCATTCTAACAGTAGAAATAAGGTAAGTTATGGAAGAAACTAAACTAATGGTGAAAGTAAATGTGGCATATACGTTGGGGAATATAAGGAGGTCAATTCAACCTTCTTAGGTACACACAGATCAAAACCTCTCTCGCACGCACATGCACACAATGTTAGAGGTGCAGATATTTGTCTCATTTATGATACTAAATGAGATAATCACTCGCCTAATGGAGTTAAATTTGATTAAACAGTAGCGATATCAATGTGACATTACGATATCCATACGTGATTCCAGACCATAATTAAATATATTCATGATGTTTTTTGTTTATTTATTTAATAATTAACTCAATGTACTTGCAATGTACAAGAAAAATAATTGAACACTGCCAGCAGATTCAACACCAGTTTCCCCCGTTGCCTGTGAGAGTCCCTCAGACACACATGCACATTATGTGTATTCGGCTGCGAACGAGTCGCTCTTTGTTTTGAACGAGTGGTCCAGGTATCTCGTAAATTCAGAGCAAACTAAAGGACTACTTGGGTTACAGTGTTGTTCGGGAAAACCATGTTAACTTGAAGATGGATCTTAGGAGGTAATTAAAAGACACTCTTGGCCAAAAGAGGCTTTCGGGAAACTCACCCCTGGATTGTTTACCTGTCTTCACTTGTATTAATAAACACACCTTCTGCATTTACACCCATCTCCCAACCATCTCTGACAGAATACTTTGCATTCCCTGACAAAGAGAATGCACATTCACCTGTTCATACATCATGTTCAGGAACAAACTAATGTTAATGGCGCTAAAACAGCCACCATCGAATGGTGCAGTTGGAGTCTTGTTCTCGGACTCGACTCTGCTCAACAGTGGACTTGACTCGGACTCGACACAAAACTTTTTTTAATGACTTGGGCTTGACTCGGACTTGAACATTGGGGACTCGAGAATGGACTCGGACTCGAGGTTTAGTGACTTGATTACAACACTGGATCCAGTAAGGTGTGGTGAGTTAAAAATGGCGAGTTCAGTTCACAAGGATTTAATCAGATCTGAAAGCCCAATTCATCCAGATAAGCACTGATACAATTCACATTGTGTTTGTGCCTCTGTGTAGCCAACAAACAGAATGCAAAACACTGTGTACTAATAAATTAATGTAAGAATGGAGAAATGTTTTTCCACTTTTGATTAAAAATAAAAGTTTTGGCACCTATCAGGAGGCTACTGTGTATTTGCTGTTTACCTTGTTCCAGTGCTGTTGAGGAGGCTGCAGGTGAAGAGTTTGTTGTTTTACTCTGACGCTGTTCTGATGGAGGTATTGTGTCTGTTTTCCTCAAGTGTGTTGAAGTTTCTCTTCTTCCTCCTGAAAAGATTGACAAAAATTATTCAAACTAATGACTGTTTGTATCACTGTTAGTAATATGGCCCATGACACTGGAGTAAAGTATGCTCACAGTCATTAATGAACAAATGTACCTTTAACATATAGTCTGAAATCTCTGTGATCAGCCTGTACAGAACATCTGTAGTCTCCCTGATCTTCTTCAGTCAGGTCTGATATGAGTAGAGAGAGGTTTCCTGGAGGGTTTTTACGGACCAGTTTGATTCTGTTCCTGTGATGTCCAGTCTGTTCAGGGTAAATTTCCTGATAATGATCTCCAGATTTTGTTGTTATAAACTCCCATTTTACAGACTTTGGTTTGTCCTTTAGGTCAGTGCAGACGCAGGGCAGAACTACAGATTCTCCTGTGAACACAGTCACCGCCTCTAATCCTGCCTTCTTCACCAGCTCACAGCCTGTAAACATAACATTTACAGTTAATAACAGAAGCACAGCAATTATTAATATTCCCTGCTTGTAAATTACAACATTTTTAAAGAATGAGCCAATCACCTGTAAATTCTCGATATGAATCCAATCGACTCTGATACCAAACACTGAACCGATACTGGCTTATTTTTATTTTAATAACTGCTAAACCTTTAATAATCTTTTATCTCAAATTTCATTGTTTGATTTCAGCTAGGGGCGGCACGGTGGTGTAGTGGTTAGCGCTGTCGCCTCACAGCAAGAGGTTCCGGGTTCGATCCCCGTGGCCGGCGTGGGCCTTTCTGTGCGGAGTTTGCATGTTCTCCCCATGTCCGCGTGGGTTTCCTCCGGGTGCTCTGGTTTCCCCCACAGTCCAAAGACATGCAGATTAGGTTAACTGGTGACTCTAAATTGACCGTAAGTGTGAGTGTGAATGGTTGTCTGTGTCTATGTGCCAGCCCTGTGATGACCTGGTGACTTGTCCAGGGTGTACCCTGCCTTTCGCCCGTAGTCAGCTGGGAGAGGCTCCAGCTTGTCTGTGACCCTGTAGAACAGGATAAAGTGGCTAGAGATAATGAGATGAGATATTCTATGTCTATAGCTGTTGGAGTTTCGAGATGTTGCGATGCTGCACACACTGTGTATCCTATGTGTCACTGTTTTGTTGAAATAAAAACCGTCCAGCATTTTACGATTCCGAAAATTGCAGAAGCAAGCAAGTAGCAATATCACATGACCACCCTGAGGCATGTTTGACCAACTTTTCACCAAAAAAAGTCGGCATGGGCAAACATGGCGGACTCTGCTCTCCCACCAAATAAAAGCCAGTTGAAAAGAAAAGGAAAGCCTGCCTCGTGAGTGCAACTGCAAGACAGAGCAAGGTTAGATGACGTCATTTTTCTGGACAGAGAACTAAATCATTCTAGCTAGCGCTTGGCTATCTTAGCCTTAGAATGCATGGACTCAACTCTACAGTTGTGACTATGGAGTTATAGGGGCTTTTCACGTGACATCATCGTAACTGCGGGTTTGTTTATCTGACCAAGTTCTGTGTTTGCCAATGACCAGCACAAGTGTATGTGAGTGATTGTAAGCCCAATTCAGTACATCTACAGATAAACTTGTAGAAGTTTCATCTAAAAGAACAATTCCAGAGACCTGTCATGCTTTTAGATATAATAACAGATGTGGAGATAAGCCTGGTTTAACTTTTCACCAATTCCCAGTGAACCCTGAAAGACAAGAAAAAAAATGGTGAGCTGCAGTTAAACAGGAAGCCTGGATGATAAAAACATTCCCGTGTGTGTAGAATATTTTATATCAGATTAGTGTGAAAGCTCTGTGTAATGTTAAAATGTATATCTGGATGTGGGCTTTGGACACGATATATTTTATTAGACTTAATGCTTGATGAGCCTAGCAGCATGTTTGTTACAGTGATGCTTGAAAGTTTGTGAACCCTCTAGAATTTTCTATATTTCTGCAAAAAACATGACCTAAAACATCATCAGATTTTCACACAATTCCTAAAAGTAGATAAAGAGAACCCAGTTAAACAAATGAGACAAAAATATTATACTTGGTCATTTATTTATTGAGGAAAATGATCCAATATTACATATCTATGAGTGGCAAAAGTATGTGAACCTTTGGTTTCAGTATCTGGTGTGACCCCCTTGTGCAGCAAGGCAAGGCAAGTTTATTTATATAGCACATTTCATACACAATGGCAGTTCAATGTGCTTTACAGAAGTAAAAACAAAAACAGTAAACAATAGAGAAATAAAATTACATAAAATAATTTTATCTTTATTCTAAAATAATTAATTAAAAGAATTAAAAGGAAATAATAAGAATTAAACAACAGTAGAAATAAAATATTAAAATGCCAAAAAGAAAAAGAAGAAAGAGAAAGGGAAAAAAACTAGCAGAATAAAATAGAATAAAGTTAAAGTAAATTTGAAACATGCAGAGAGAGTACAGATTATAAAAAATGTAAAAATATTAATTATTTAACAGAAAGCATCTGAAAACAACTTGGTCTTTAACCTAGATTTGAAGCTGCCAACAGCAGGAGCATTTTTAATGTCCTCTGGCAGTTGGTTCCATAGCTGTACTGCATAGTAGCTAAAAGCTGCTTCACCACACTTTGTTTTAACAACTGGTTTTAATAGTAAATTTTTCTGCTGCGATCTGGTAGATCTGATTGGGTTAGGTCGCTGCAACATATCAGAGAGGTAATTGGGCCCTGTACCATTTAGAGATTTGTACACCAGCAGCAATGCTTTAAAGTCAATTCTGTAGCTTACTGGAAGCCAGTGAAGGGACCTTAGAATTGGAGTAATGTGCTCTGTTCTTTTTGTTCGTGTGAGAACCCTAGCCGCTGCATTTTGAACCAGCTGAAGTCGTTTGATGGTCTTTTTTGGCAGGCCTGTGAAAAGGCCATTGCAGTAATCAACCCTACTAGAGATGAAGGCATGTATTAGTTTTTCCAGATCATGTTTTGACATAAGTCCTCTTAGTTTGGAAATGTTTTTTAGGTGATAAAATGCCGTTTTAGTGATTGCTTTCATGTGACTGTCAAAGTTTAGCTCGCTGTCAATGAAAACACCAAGATTTTTAACCATTTCTTTAGTTTTAATCCCTTTTGTGTCAAGAATAGTGGTAATCCTGAGTCTTTCATCTTTTTTTCCAAATAGAATTACTTCTGTTTTATCTGTGTTCAGCTGAAGAAAATTTTGTGACATCCAGCTGTTGATTTGATCGATACACTGGTAGAGACATTCAAGGGGGGCATAATCATTTGGTGATAGAGCAAAATAAATTTGGGTATCATCTGCATAGCAGTGATACAAAATTGAATTTTTATTGATAATTTGCCCAAGTGGGAGCATATAAAGGTTGAAAAGTAATGGTCCAAGAATCGACCCCTGGGGGACACCACAGGTCAAGGGCATTGACGTTGAGGAACAATTTCCCAGGGTAACAAAGAAGCTTCTATCTTTTAAGTATGATTTTAACCAATTGATAACTTTACCAGTCAATCCAACCCAGTGTTCAAGTCGATATAGCAGTATGTTGTGATCAACAGTATCAAAAGCTGCACTGAGGTCCAGTAATACCAGGACCGATGTTTTGCCTGCATCAGTATTAAGATGTATGTCATTTATAACTTTAATCAGCGCTGTTTCAGTGCTATGATTGGCACAAAATCCTGACTGAAAATTATCAAAACGGCTGTTTGATATCAAGAAGGCAGTTAATTGATTGAAGACAATTTTTTCCAGGATTTTCCCGATGAATGGTAGATTTGATATTGGCCTGTAATTATTTAACACTGAAGGATCCAGATTATTTTTTTTAAGAAGGGGCTTTACAACAGCTTTTTTTAGGGACACAGGAACAACACCAGTCTCCAAGGATGTATTTATAATTTGAAGCACATCTGTAATTATAAGATGAAGAACAGACTTAAAAAAGTTGGTGGGCAGAATGTCCAGTTCAGATGTTGAGGAACTGAGATTTTGTACAGTTTTTTCAAGAGTCTCATAATCAATTAAACAAAATTCTGACATTGTGTTAAAGTTATCTATCTGTGTCATTGGTGATTGCAGTTTTTCAATTTTTTGCAACTGAGATATATTATGAGAAATATTCTGCCGTATTTTATCAATTTTACCTTTGAAGAAGGATGCAAACTCATTGCATTTATTAACTGAGAGAAGTTCAGGTGCTAATTGTGGTGGGGGATTAGTTAGCTTCTCTACTGTTGAAAATAGCACACGGACATTGTTCATATTCCTGCTGATGATATTGGAGAAGAAAGACTGTCTTGCTTTACGAATTTCATAATTATAATTACAAAGCATCTCTTTATGGATTTGATAATGGATGTGAAGTTTAGATTTGCGCCATTTTCTTTCAGTCTTTCTACATTCTCTCTTTAGCAGTTTAACAGCCGGGTACTGCTTCCATGGTGCTTTCTGCTTATCATTGACTCTTTTTATTTTGAATGGAGCAATATCATCCATAATTTGGGTCATATTTAAATTAAAAAATTCCAGTAAATCATCTACAGAGTCTGACATTTTGGTTGAGTTCTGAGAGAGAGCTTGCTTAAAAAGAGCACGTGTTGTCGTTTATGACTCTCCTGCCTATAGTCGTTGAGCTATTCTGAATGTGAGGAGACATAGAAACTTCAAAGAAAACACAGAAATGATCAGATAAGGCCAGGTCAACAACAGTATAAGAAACAGTACGACCCTTTGTGATGACGAGGTCAAGAGTATGACCACGAGAGTGGGTCGGCCCCTGTACATGTTGTACTAGGTTAAAGTTATCAAAAATTGCAAATAGTTCTTTGGCATAAATGTTATCAGTATTATCTACATGCAAGTTAAAATCCCCAGATATAATAAGACAATCAAACTCTAAGCAAATGACTGATAACAATTCACCAAACTCTTCAAGAAAGACTTTGGCTGAATGTCTCGGAGGCCTGTAAATAGTTAATAATAATATGTTAGGAGAGCATGTAACAAGTGCACATAAGTGTTCAAAGGATGTAAAATCACCAAGTGAGGATTGTTTACATTGAAAAGAGACTTTGAATATATTTGCGATCCCTCCACCTTTCCCTTGTCGGGTAACATTCAAAAAATTAAAATTTGGGGGAGCTGCTTCGATAAGGGTGGTAGCACTATTTGCTTGATCCAGCCAGGTTTCGGTTAGAAGCAAAAAATCAAGATTGTGTTTACAAATAAGATCATTAATTAAAAATGACTTGTTTAAAAGTGATCTAATGTTCAAAAGGGCTAGTTTTACAGTAATATTTGGTTGTGCACTCTGATGCTGTTTTAAAACAGGAAGGAGATTAGATTGGTTCACCCCCAGGGTTAAATGTGCTCTATGTTTTCTGTTTCTTATCAACACAGGAATAGTGTCAACATCGGATCCCTGCTTTTTTCTACATCCATTTGCAGGGACCCAAATGTTGCAGCAATAACTGCAACAAAACTTTTAGACTAACTGTTGATAAGTCCTGCACACTGGATTGAAGGAATTTCAGCCCATTCCTCCATACAGAACAGCTCCAACTCTGGGATGTTGGTGGGTTTCCTCACATGAACTGCTTGTTTCAGGTCCTTTCACAAAATTTCAATTGGATTAAGGTCAGGACTTTGACTTGGACATTCCAAAACATTATTCTTCTTTAACCATTCTTTGGTAGAACGACTTGTGTGCTTAGGGTCATTTGTCTTGCTGTATGACCCACTTTCTCTTGAGATTCAGTTCATGTACAGATGTCCTGAAATTTTCCTTTAGAATTCACTGGTATAATTCAGAATTCATTGTTCCATCAATGATGGCAAGCCGTCCTGGCCCAGATGCAGGAAAACAGGCTCAAACCATGATACTACCACCACCATGTTTCACAGATGGGATAAGGTTCTTATGCTGGAATGCAGTGTTTTCCTTTCTCCAAACATAACGCTTCTCATTTAAACCAAACAGTTCTATTTTGGTCTCATCCGTCAACAAAACATTTTTCCAATAGCTTTCTGGCTTGTCCACGTGATCTTTAGCAAACTGCAGACAAGCAGCAATGTTATTTTTGGAGAGCAGTGGCTTTCTCCTTGCAACCCTGCCATGTACACCAGTGTTGTTCAGTGTTCTCCTGATGGTGGACTCATGAACATTCACATTAGCCAAAGTGAGAGAGGCCTTCAGTTGCTTAGAAGTTTCCCTGGGGTCATTTGTGACCTAGCTGACTATTACACGCCTTGCTCTTGGAGTGATCTTTGTTGGTCGACCACTCCTGGGGAGGGTAACAATGGTCTTGAATTTCCTCCATTTGTACACAATCTGTCTCACTGTGGATTGGTGGAGTCCAAACTCTTTAGAGATGGTTTTGTAACCTTTTCCAGCCTGATGAGCATCAAGGAGGGTTTTTCTGAGGTCCTCAGAAATCTCCTTTGTTCGTGCCATGATACACTTCCACAAATATGTGTTGTGAAGATCAGACTTTGATAGATCCCTGTTCTTTAAATAAAACAGGGTGCTCACTCACACCTGATTGTCATCCCATTGATTGAAAACAGACTGACTATAATTTCACGTTTCAATTAACTGCTAATCCTAGAGGTCCACATACCTTTGCCTCTCACAGATATGTAATATTGGATCATTTTCCTCAATAAATAAATGACCAAGTATATTATTTTTGTCACATTTGTTTAACTGGGTTCTCTTTATCAACTTTTAGGACTTGTATGAAAATCTGATGATGCTTTAGGTCATATTTATGCAGAAATATAGAAAATTCTAAAGGGTTCACAAACTTTCAATTACCACTGCATTCACTGATAATGTAGACGAGGCTAAACACCATATAATATCTTAGCTCTCTGCCCTGGCTGGTTTATTATTATTACAAGTCCACAACTGAGCTTACCTTTGTCATCATAAGGTATTTTTCTTTGTCGGGAATTTTCCATAACATTCTGGCATGTATGAAACTTGCCTCAAAATATTGGTAGGCATCTGTACTTTTGTAAACCTTTAGCATCTCTGGTGTATTTCGAAGTCCAAATACTAAATAGTTCAGGATGTTGTCGTGTCCCAAATCTGGTAGCTGGTTTGCCGAACACTTTTCAAGTGGAATAAATATATTTGAGAGTAAATGAAGAAGAAGCCTTTATTTATTTATTTAAATCACATGTAAACTCAAGCACAGCGAAATTCCTCCTCTGCATTTAAACCATCTGAAGCTGTGCACACGCACACACACATAGACAGTAAGAGCATGCGCGAGAGAGAGAGTGCCATGAGCAGAATAAATATATTTGTGGGTAAATTATATGGATCTGTGATGCCTGCATCTTTCAGCTTTTCGATGTAACGTGATCTGCTGGTATAAGAAATTTTTAATCGGCATGATATTTTCTGTGCATTGCCATCTTGGTGGGATGCAGGTCTATTCCATTGTTATGCTAATTAGTTAAAGCTCCTTCTGTTTAAAAAAATAAATAATAATTAAAATAAAATAAAAAATTAATTTAAAAAAAGCTTCACACATTCAGCTATTTCCATAGGGCCATGCTGTTTACCTCAGAAGGTAGGAACATGGGCCCAAAATGGAGAAAAGCGACCCTCAGCACATCAAAATGATCACATCTCATCTGCATCATATTGTTCTTGCGAGACATTGGAAAATGCCATGCACAATAAAAAAAAAAAAATTTGAAAATTTCAGATGACTTTGTAGTCAGCACCTTTTAAGATACAACCCCGATTCCAAAAAAGTTGGGACAAAGTACAAATTGTAAATAAAAATAGAATGCAATGATGTGGAAGTTTCAAAATTCCATATTTTATTCAGAATAGAACATAGATGACATATCAAATGTTTAAACTGAGAAAATGTATCATTTAAAGAGAAAAATTAGGTGATTTTAAATTTCATGACAACAACACATCTCAAAAAAGTTGGGACAAGGCCATGTTTACCACTGTGAGACATCCCCTTTTCTCTTTACAACAGTCTGTAAACGTCTGGGGACTGAGGAGACAAGTTGCTCAAGTTTAGGGATAGAAATGTTAACCCATTCTTGTCTAATGTAGGATTCTCATTGCTCAACTGTCTTAGGTCTTTTTTGTCATATCTTCCGTTTTATGATGCGCCAAATGTTTTCTATGGGTGAAAGATCTGGACTGCAGGCTGGCCAGTTCAGTACCCGGACCCTTCTTCTACGCAGCCATGATGCTGCAATTGATGCAGTATGTGGTTTGGCATTGTCATGTTGGAAAATGCAAGGTCTTCCCTGAAAGAGACGTCGTCTGGATGGGAGCATACGTTGCTCTAGAACCTGGATATACCTTTCAGCATTGATTGATTGTGTCTTTCCAGATGTGTAAGCTGCCCATGCCACAAGCACTAATGCAACCCCATACCATCAGAGATGCAGGCTTCTGAACTGAGCGCTGATAACAACTTGGGTCATCCTTCTCCTGTTTAGTCCGAATGACACGGTGTCCCTGATTTCCATGAAGAACTTCAAATTTTGATTCGTCTGTTTTCCACTTTGCCACAGTCCATTTTAAATGAGCCTTGGCCCAGAGAAGACGTCTGCGCTTCTGGATCATGTTTAGATACGGCTTCTTCTTTGAACTATAGAGTTTTAGCTGGCAACGGCGGATGGCACAGTGAATTGTGTTCACAGATAATGTTCTCTGGAAATATTCCTGAGCCCATTTTGTGATTTCCAATACAGAAGCATGCCTGTATGTGATGCAGTGCCATCTAAGGGCTTGAAGATCATGGGCACCCAGTATGGTTTACAGGTGTTCTGAAATTTCTTCCTACCTATAATTTCTTCCTACCCGTAGCGGAAATTTATAGCTGTATCTGATATTTTGTCCTACCTTGTGAAAATATCCTACCAGCACATATATCTTCTTCCCTCTGTGTTCAGGGTGGTAGCAAATTATTATAGACATCAAACCCCTATAAATATCTGCTTCCTCTGTCTTCAGGGTGGTAGCAAATTATTATAGACATCAAAACCCCTATACATTTCTGCTTCCCTCCATGTTTTAGGTGGTAGCACATTATTATAGATATCAAATCCCCATAAATATCTGCTTCCTCTATGTTCAGGGTGGTAGCAAATTATTATAGACATATAACCCCTATAAATATCTGCTTCCCTCCATCTTTTAGGTGGTAGCACATTATTATAGATATCAAATCCCCATAAATATGCAGATATTTATAGGGGTTATATGTCTATAATAATTTGCTACCACCCTGAACACAGAGGGAAGAAGATATATGTGCTGGTAGGATATTTTCACAAGGTAGGACAAAATATCAGATACAGCTATAATACATCTGCATATTTATGGGGATTTGATATCTATAATAATGTGCTACCACCTAAAACATGGAGGGAAGCAGATATTTATAGGGGTTTGATGTCTATAATAATTTGCTACCACCCTGAACACAGAGGAAGCAGATATTAATGGGGATTTGATATCTATAATAATGTGCTACCACCTAAAACATGGAGGGAAGCAGATATTTATAGGGGTTTGATGTCTATAATAATTTGCTATCACCCTGAACACAGACGGAAGAAGATATATGTGCTGGTAGGATATTTTCACAAGGTAGGACAAAATATCAGATACAGCTATAAATTTCCGCTACGGGTAGGAAGAAATTATAGGTAGGAAGAAATTTCAGAACACCGCCTTGACCCTTATGCAGAGAGATTCTTCTAGATTCTCTGAATCTTTTGATGATATTATGCACTGTAGATGATATGTTCATTTGATTTACACAACATTCCTCCCACTTTAAAGGTGTATTGTTTTTGTTTTTGGGGTTTTTTTTGGTGGGGGGGGGGGTTGTGACACAAACAATAATTCAAGTGAAAAAACAGAAATCTGGAGTGTGCATATATATATTCAACCCCCAAAGTCAATACTTTGTAGACTAGCCACTGGGATTTTTGCCCATTTCTCAAGGCAAAACCGCTCCAACTCCTTCAAGTTAGATGGGTTGCATTGGTGTACAGCAATCTTCAAGTTATGCCACAGATTTTCAATTGAATTGAGGTCTGGGTTTTGACTAGGCCATTCCAAGACATTTAAATGTTTCCCTTTAAACCACTCCAGTGTAACTTTAGCAGTATGTTTAGTGTCATTGTCCTGCTGGACTGTGAACCTTCGTCCTGGTCTCAAACCTCTGGCCAACTCAAACAGGTTTTCTTCCAGAATTGCCTTGCATTTAATGCCATCCATCTTTCCTTCAATCCTGACCAGCTTTCTTGTCCCTGCAGATGAAAAATATCCCCACAGCATGATGCTGTCACCATCATGCTTCACTGTAGGAATGGTGTTCTCTGGGTGTTAGGTTTGTGCCACACATGGCATTTCCCATGATGGCCAAAAAGTTCAATTTTAGTCTCATCTAACCAGAGAATCTTCTTCCATGTGTTTCGGCAGTCTGCCACATGCTGTTGGGCAAACTCCAAATGTGTTTTCTTATTTTTTTCTTTAAGCAATGGCTTTTTTTTCTGGCCACTCTTCCATAAAGCCCCACTCTGTTGAGTGTATTACTTAAAGTGGTCCTATGGACAGACACTCCTATCTCCGCTGTCGTTCTTTGCAGCTCCTTCAGCGTTATCTTTGGTGTCTTTGTTGCATCTCTGATTAATACCCTCCTTGCCCCGTCTGTGAGTTTTGGTGGGCGGCCTTCTCTTATCAGGTTTGTAGTTGTGCCATATTCTTTCCATTTTGCTATAATGGTGCTCCCTGGGATATTCAAAGTTTGGGATATTTTTTTTTATAACCCAACCCTGATCTGTACTTCTCCACAACTTTGTCTCTGACTTGTTTGGATTGCTGCTTGGTTTTTATGTTGCTTGCTTAGTGTTGCAGATTCAGGGTCCTTCTAGAACAGGTTAATTTACACAGACACCATGTGACAGATCATGTGACACTTTTGCCGCTTTTCCACTACCAACGCGGCTGAGTTGGGCTGAGCTGTGTGGTGCTGAGTTGGGCTGAGTCGAGCTGAGTGGGGCTGTTGGAGTTGCATTTTGACTACAACCGCGCTGAACCGTGCTGGCTGGAAGTGGGTGGACACATTGGGTGGAGTTAGCGAAAGTGGGTGGACGTCACGTGATGTCGTTAGGCGGCGCAAACAGTGACATCAGTGACCTTTTAAGCGGTAGTCTCATGACCCGGATAGTAAACAATAAACATGGAGGACATGGAGTTGTTAGTGTTGCTGGTCTTGGTGCTGTGGCTTGTTGTCACCGACAACGCCAACAGATACTGGCAAGAGCATATAGATGAGGCGAGGCGCATAAGGCTTCAGAAATTCTCGTAATTCGTAATTCTTCTTCTTCCGTGTTTACGGTGTTTACAGATCCCAGCGTGCTCGCGGGGCGTGTGTGGGTGTGTGAGGACACTCTTCCTCACCAATCAGTGCACAGGGGAGTGTCTCCTCACGCCCCTAGCCCCACTCGGCTCGGTTTGGCTCGCTTCAGCCCTACTCCAAAACTGTGCGAGTTTTGGGTGCTGAGTAGGGCTGAAGCGAGCTGAGTCGTGCTGCTCTGAGGTAGTCAAAATGCGAGCCGTGTCGGGCTGAAGTGATCTGAAAAAGGGTAGTGGAAAAGGGCCATTTGATTGTGCACAAGTGGATCTTACTCAACTAACAAGTGTTGCCAGGCTAAACAAACCTCACCCGGTAGCACCAGGGGCGTCACTAAGAATTAAGCTTTACTGGGGCACTGCCCCCCCGACACACACACAAAATGCCCCCCCCCCCCCGCACCTTAACATTCCTGTCCCCAACCTATGCAAAGTGGATAATTCTCATGCTCTCGTGGATGAAGTTATGCGAGGAATAGGTCAACGAGACGGAAAACACATCCCAGTCCCCAAAAAATTTATTGTTGGCATTTGGGCTTTTAATACATGCTGATGCTAAACATGTCACCTCAACTCTCACGATTCACGAACATAGCTGGTTAGTTATGACTGACTAGCACATAGTCTACAACCTTAATCATATCTCTCTCACCCTCCTCCTCATCTGTCACTGTTTCCCTGCCCCTGTCTCTGCTTCGTGAGAAGAACTGCCTGATATCCATCTGGAAAAGTAATTTAATATCGTTTAATTCGATGTAGTTTAATGGGTTTGTTAGAATATGGTTTGCTTAGTTTTGTTGCAAAAACTTCACGCTACCTTAACTCATCCAGAGCCCGTTCTCTGACTTATCCAAAGAGTAGACTCATCTCTCCAGTAGGCTAAATGGACTCATGGCACGCCGCACACACGCTATGTTTACAGTGAGAATCTTCCAGACCAATCAGAAAATTAGTTAGAAAGAAGAGGCGATAGAAGTTTGAAACACACTCTGTCCTACAACTTACAGTAGATAAATGATCTGCCAAAGAAACTAGTTTGTTATGAAAATCTTTCAACATTTTCTTACTGGGGCACAGCTGATTTTTACTGGGGCACGTGCCCCAGTAAAAAAGGCCTAGTGACGCCCCTGGGTAGCACTTATGATGAATATGAAGGAAGATATTGTGAAAAAAAGGATTTTGACCTTATTGGTGACCTTGATCTTTACCGGATGACCCTCAAAATGTTGGAGGATCTATTTGAGACCAATGCCCATCTATCCTGAAAGTTTCATGAAGACTGGTCCAGCCATTTTCCCTTAATGTTGCTAAAAAAAAAAAAAACACCGAAAACAGTACCTTGCCCCCTTGACTCCATCCCAGGTGAGGTAATTATGTGACTTATGAAATGAATTGTTTGGACCACCTCTTATTTAGGGGTTTCATATGGGAAGGGGTGAATACCTATGCACACTCCAGATTTCTGCTTTTTTCATCTTAATTATTAATAAAGTGGGAGGCATGTTGT
The DNA here is from genome assembly GCF_027579695.1 of Neoarius graeffei. Taxonomy (NCBI): domain Eukaryota; kingdom Metazoa; phylum Chordata; class Actinopteri; order Siluriformes; family Ariidae; genus Neoarius; species Neoarius graeffei. Next base: position 22,236,351 of record NC_083570.1, read on the forward strand.
GTAAATCAAATGGTGCTAATCCCCCAAAATCCATTTTAATTCCAGTTTGTAATGCAACAAAACAGGACAAACACAAAGGGAGATGAATACTTTTGCAAGGCACTGTAAAGGGAACACACTACTGAAGGAAAATCATCATATGGCTACATGACACCTACATAAATCCTTCATAACAAATTAAGTGAACTTATATAGATATTTATAAATACATGCATTTAAAAAGACTTCCTAAAGTATCAGCTGATGCACAGACTGTGTTTATTAATATTAATGTTAAGTTAATATCACACCGAGTCTTGTGACAAATTTCTGTCGACATGAAATGATGTTATGATAAATAATAATAAATAATCAGTTAAATTTATATAGTGCCTTTCTCACACCCAATGTTGCTTTAGAATTTGGGGGGAGTCCACCAAAAATGGATCAGGATGTAATTCCAATGGCGTGGCTACCCACAGTCCCACCAAAAGGTGCATGGAAATAAACCCCACACGGCCTGCACAGCTGCCGCAGTGCTGCCAGGCAACATCACTCAGAACACCGTGCCACGGATTCACAAAGTGAGCACAGAAGCACCGCCACACCGAGTGCTGGTATGTCCCAAACCACCTGCATAGCCACCACGACGCTGTCAGGCAACATCGCTCAGAACACCGCACCAAGCACAGAAGCACTGGACAACCCCGATGTAAAAAAGAGCAACAAGCTCACTGCAGTCCATAGCGAGGAGCACAGCCATCATCCATGGCGGATCAAGGCCTGAAGGAAACCAACGCCAAAACTGGATCCGGAACTATGCCACAACTGGCGGACAAAACATTCAAACGAAAAACAAACATCAAACTATACAAACACACAAAAGAAAAACAAAAGGAAAAAAAGAGAAAAGAAAAGCTCTGGTGAGAAGCGGCAGCCAAAACGTGCATGGCGTACTCTCAACTGGAAACGGAAACCAACAACAAAGCACCTGCTTTCAGTGATGGACAGTGACAGCTACTGAAACCTTTTTTTAATGTTTATTTCGGCTTCTGTCAGGCGTCATGTCTCTCTATTAGCACTTCAGTCTTACAAATAAAATAGAAACTGAGAAATGTGTCAAATCCAATCTGATAGCATTTCAAAGTTCAGCTCAGATGAGATCCATCATCAGTATTTATTGCCATTTCTAACTTGATACTGATGTGTCACAGCATGAGATTATTTCCCCTTTTGTTATGGTAAACGGAGGAGACATTTTTGTTACATATGTAACTGTAATTCGTTTGAAGACACATCAAGTCTGCTTTCACAATGAATATCAACTTTTATTGTGTATTTAAATGCTTTACCTTTAACACGAAGCCAGATCTCTCTGTGTTCCCTCTCAGTTCTGCACCTGTAGACTCCCTGATCCTCTTCTCTCAGGTCAGATAGGAGCAGAGACAGATTAGCAGGAGAAATGTTATTAAACAGCTGAAATCTGCCACGGTAGTGCTCATCATTTAACACTTCTGTCAGATGTCCTGTTCTGTAGGTCTCCCAGGTGAATGTCTGAGGTTTGGTGTTGAGGTCAGAGCAGGAGCAGGGTAACAGCACTGAACCACCTTTGTGTCGTGTGATTTCTCCCGTTTTATTATTATCACCAGAGAGAGCACAGCCTACAGAAACAAACACACAAAAACTCAGAATCTGATGAATATAGTATGAAGTACAGCATTTCAAACTGAAATTTTATTTAATAAAAAAAAAACTTTTGCGGGCGGCACGGTGGTGTAGTGGTTAGCGCTGTCGCCTCACAGCAAGGAGGTCCGGGTTCAAGCCCCGTGGCCAGCGAGGGCCTTTCTGTGTGGAGTTTGCATGTTCTCCCCGTGTCCGCGTGGGTTTCCTCCGGGTGCTCTGGTTTCCCCCACAGTCCAAAGACATGCAGGTTAGGTTAACTGGTGACTCTAAATTGACCGTAGGTGTGAATGTGAGTGTGAATGGTTGTCTGTGTCTGTGTCGGCCCTGTGATGACCTGGCGACTTGTCCAGAGTGTACCCTGCCTTTCACACGTAGTCAGCTGGGATAGGCTCCAGCTTGCCTGCGACCCTGTAGAACAGGATAAAGCGGCTACAGATAATGAGATGAGATGAGAAATACTTTTGCTTCAGAACATGTCAGTTCTGTGTGCCTTGGCGCGTGCACTTTAAAGCGCGGCTCGGGCTGTGCGGGCGCCGAGTGGACTCCAGTGCGCGCTGTCAACAAGGCGCACCTGCCGTTAATCAATGAACTCAGTTTGGACTATTTAAGGACTGTGCCGAGGAGAGGACTACGTGAAGTATTATGCCGTGTCCTGTGTGCATACTATGCCTTGTTTCCTTGTTCTGGTTGGCTTCCTGGTTTTTTGATTCACGTTTCCAGATCTTGTCAATGTTTTGCCTCTGATATTCTGTCCGTGCCTCGTTTTGACCTCCTGCCTGTTTTCTCGATCGTGAGCTCACCTGCTCCTTCAGTCTGTTTGCCTGCATATCACTGTTTATGGTTAGTGAATATATCTGTGCTTACATCCGTCATACACACACACCTGACAGAATACTTCGCCACACAATGGATGTAGCGGATATCTTCCAGTACTGGAGGGGTTGTTATTTTAAGAATGTTGACTTTTCCATGTTTTACCCCCCCCCCCAGAAATATGGAGATGGTCCATCTACGGTATGTGGGGAAAATGACAAATTTTATTAAATTGAACCTTGCTAACCCCCCTGTACATGCCCTCTGAAAGTTTCCATTCTTACAATATGACAAAATACATTACAGTGCTGTTTGATATTAGAATGCTGCTTTTTTTTTAATGTGTTTTAAAGTTATCAATGAATGCGAACCTCTTCAGGTATGTCATTAGGTACGACTACAACATTTTCAGTGCAGATGATCATTATTTTAAGGTAATAAGCTTAGTGGTTAGTAACCTTACATTCAAGTAAATTAAACATATGGTAATTCTGCTCTTTTTCAGCAAGTTTTAAAGTTATTGATGAATGTCACACTCTTCAGTAATACCTCAAATATGAACTATTTTTAAGCACAGAGGATCATTACTTAAGGTTACTAATTTAGTTTTAAGAACCAGTATGCACAAATGATTCATATCTGAATTATATCTCCCAATGTATTAAATAGTCATTATTTGTATTCTTGCAGGTAAATAATGGCTTCTGTTGCAACATGGTCAAAAGCTAAGAAGATACTAGGTGTAGTAGAGTACATAGAGCAGGCTGAGTTCCCTTCTGGGATGCTTCCAACAGGGAAGGACATCATTCAGAATATGCTCTATCTGCTGCGGCCGAAGCGTGCTAGTCAAGCACAGAGATCCAGGGATGCTGCTGCTCAGTTGCTGGCAGAACTTGTTCAAGAGCACTGGTTATTTTGTAACTTATACACCATCCACACCAGACATATAAAGAAGCATATCTTGAACCTTTATGGAGAATTTGTTACTCTGATTCAAACCCATAAACGGAGACAAAATGAGGGTTTCTAACAACTCTTTTTGTGAGAAATAAATGTTATTACTGTGATTTTTGATGTTATATTTAAGAGTTATTTCCGTTAAGGAATGCTTATATTAATGAAAAAGGCAGTTTTTGACTATTTGGAGGGGTTATTGACTTCAGAGGGTATGTACAGGGGGGTTAGCATTTTTCAGTTGGCCAAATATTGGTATTTCCATACTTGGATCATCTCCTCCATATTTTGGAGGGGGTAGAAAAAAAAATTTTGGTCTAACACCCCCACCACCAGTACGCGGTTCCACACTGCTTCTGGGTTTCTCTGTCCATGCCACTCACTGCTTATTTCTGCCGGCAGTACCAATGCCCACACCCCGACGCTGTACGAGGGAGACTTTCATCCATCTGGATTCCAGATCCAGTGTTGAGTGCTCCATGTAAGCGTCTTGGAACCCAAGCCACCCAAACCCATCTGGGTGAGTTTAATCCTCACCTTCGTTGTGGGACGAGCATGCAGATGGGTGGACCATCCATGCCTCGTTAAATCAGAGACTTTCTTTGCCATGCTTCAGTTAATCTATGAGTCATTGGTTAAGGAGGATCCCCTTGAAGATTTTTGGGGAGAGGCAGCCAGGCCAGGGGTAGACGAAGGGGAGGAGGCCGTTGCCCTAGAGCACCTCTTAAGCTCAACCACTCCTAGGGCCTCCTCAGCTGAGGAGACCATTGCCCCAGAGCTCCCCCCAGGGGCCAATACAGTGCGCACAGCGGTTCCTGTGCTGGTGCCAGTTCCTGCTCCACAGCCTTCCGAGGAGCCAGTTCCTGCGCCTGTGCCCAGTCCAAAGCCCTCTAAGATGCCTGTGCCCAGTCCAGAGCTCTCTAAGATGCCTGTGCCCAGTCCAGAGCCCTCTAAGATGCCTGTGCCCAGTCCAATGCCCAAGCTGTCTCCAGAGCCCAAGTCTGTGCCCGAGTCATCTCCAGAATCCACGTCGTCCACAGAACCAGAGACCATGTCATCCTCGGAGTCCACGACATCCTCAGAGCCTGAGTCCAGCCCAGAGTCAAGTCCCGAGGTCAAGCTTATGCCCAGCCTAGAACCCAGGTTGTGTCCAGAACCTGAACCCCCACCAGGACCTATTATTATTATTATTATTATTATTATTATTATTATTATGTATTCTCGCTCCTGGAGGGAGCTCTTTGGGGGGGGGTTCTGTCAGTCCTGCGTGCCTTGGCACATGCACTTTAAAGCGTGCCTTGGGCTGCACGCGTGTAGGAGAGTAACGGCGCACTTGCCGTTAATCAATGAACTAAGTTTGGACTATTTAAGGACTGCGCCGAGGAGAGAACTATGTGAAGTATTACGCCATGTCCTGTGTGTATACTAAGCCTTGTTCCTGGTTTTTGATTCTCGTTTCTTGTATCCAGATCTTGTCATTGTTTTGCCGCTGATATTCTGTCCGTGCCTCGTTTTGGCCTCCTGCTTGTTTTCTCGATCGTGACCTCGCCTGCTCCTTGGGACTGTTTGCCTGTTGTGTGTTTCACACACTTTAGTTTACGTCACTCTGCATATCACTGTTTATGGTTAGTGAATACATCTGTGCTTACATCCGTCATACACGCACACCTGACAAGTAAAAAAATCTTGTTTCTCAGCTGAGTTCTGAACGACAGTGTGTTACACTTTCATGTGATCATGTGTGTATTATTATTTTTTAATCCTTGAGACTGACTTGTAGTTAAACAGCTGTGGTTAGAGACCATGTTACAACTAAATCTGAAAATAAAGACCACTTGGAGAGAGTAATACTACACAATATGCAGATTGGGAGGAAATCGGAGAACCCAGCGGAAACCCACATATGGACATGAGGAGAACAAACACAGAAACTCCACACAGCTGGGAACCTGAGCTCAGGATTGAACCGGGGACCCTGGAGCAGTGTGGAGACACTCAGTGTGTTTACATGCACATAGAGAAAATCGAATTTCTGCCGTTGCTCGACTGAAATCGAAGTTCTAAATGCCATGGAAACACCTTAGCTAGGCTGAAATCAAACCGAACTTGATTTCTCGTAATCGAGCTACACGACCTAGATTATGCAATTTTAGCCGAGCTACTTAGTGCATGTATATCCTATCGAGCTACTTACTTCAGCACTGCCCCTTCCGGAAGTGACGAATGACGAGACCACAAGCGGGAAACACAACAGCCTCGGTCGGCATGACAACGGCATGAATCTTTTCTTTTTGTGGCATTGTTTGCACTGTTAAAATTTAGCTCACTTACTGTATCACCAAATACATCTGTTGCATAGCTGTGAATTGTGTACATAAACAAGTCATTGTATTTGTGTGTGTATGTGTGTGTGTGTGTGTGTGTGTGTGTGTGTGTGTGTGTGTAATATATATATATATATATATATATATATATATATATATATATATATATATATATATATACACACAACATCTGAAGAATGTCAATAAAAACAAAAACAATTGAACTTTTTGTGTGTTTATTAAGACACAAGTTAAATTGTAAGCAAAAAATGGACTTTAGAAAAATATACAATTGTGCAAAATAAGTTGTCTTACAAAACAGTGGTCTGCGCAGGACAGTTTGTAGCCATACAGTCTGTTAGAGCAAGCCTAACAGCTTGAGCATGGAACTTGTGAACACGGAACTGCCAGTGTTGCCAGATTGGGCGGTTTTAAGTGCATTTTGGCGGATTTGAACATGTTTTGGGCTGGAAAACGTCAGCAGTATCTGGCAACACTGCTGATAACTTTGTTTATACTCTTGAATAGCTCTTCATGACGACAACCAGAAGTGTACCAACACGATGGGGCGTGTAGCGCCACCTGTGGCTCGGGTGCACAATGTACCTCACACAATAGCTCGATTTCCTTGTGTGCATGTAGGATTGGATTTCTCTGGCACCCCTGCTGGGACCCTTAGCTCGATTACCGACAGTAGCTCGATTTGGATGTGCATGTAAACACACTGTATGATACCCACTGCATCACCACATTACTCAGAGGGCCACAGCTTTCCCCTTTTATATAGATGGTAATGAAGTGAAAAGCAGAACACCTGGGTCAGGCTGTGGAAATCAGTTGTGATTACCTGTCGATCCATTTAATTATTTTTCGATTATTATTATTTCTTCAGACTTGGACTGATCTTTTGTCATCAGAATTAACAGGAGTGGTTCATAACAAATGACCAAGGATCCTGCAGTTCCCACATCTTTGTAGTACTTTTCTCAAAATTCTGGCTGTTCCCAAGAGTGCAGTCTTTTGCAGCAACTCAGTTGGAATTTCAACACCAATCTTTGAGATCCAATTTTGGATCTTTTCTGTAACCACACCAAGGGCTCCAACACCATTATCATTATTATTATTATTATTATTATTATTATGATAAAAAGTAACACTGTTTGGTTTAAATTTGGACATTCAGTCCACATGGACTGCTGTTGTGAGTTTTGAAAATCTGAACACAGTCTTGATAAATGCATGTAAGTAGTTATAAAAGAATAAAACGTAATGCAGGAAGCGAAGATGGTGGTCACTGACAGAAATACAGAAGAAAAAAGGTGGAAATTCATACAAGTCTATTTACAGCCAAGAGAAGAAGTGACATGCTTTATATGAGTTATTATAGAAGCACACACACACACTCTGTCACACTGCCTGAGTGTCTCTCTTTTATATACTTTGGTTTTCAGGAGACGTCAAAAACCGCTGTCACTTCTGATTTCGCTCGTTCCATCACCTTTATTTTTTTTTATATGCAGCATCAATATTTATTCATGTAGTGGTTTCTTTTTAACTTATTTCATAGTATGCTCATTGTGATCTGTTATCTGTATCATTTTCTCAGTCAGTGCTTGTATGTTGCCTTTGCCTTTCGATGAAATATTACATAAACAAATGACTGCATAAAATAATAGCAAAAAGTGTTTCAGATTCATATATATATATATATATATATATATATATATATATATATATATATATATAATTTTTTTTTTTCTTCTAAGGGAAGACTGAGGGACTGTTTCAACACAACAGTCGACTTCAGGAGCCAAACTTCTGCAGTTTTTACTATGTGACAAAACTGACTTTTCAGATGACACGGTTTATAAGTCTCTACCATTTCTATAACGATGAATAATAATAATAATAATAATAATAATTTATGAAAAGTAAGATTAATCATAGGAGTTTTCTGTACTTATAATTAATATAATTTGAGTTTAAAGAGCTTAAAATGTTCAACGGTGCGTTGCTTGTTTAATTAATTATGATTTATTATTTGATTATAGAACTATAGCTAAATGATGAAGTCATGCAGAACTCGAGAGACTGTTGTGCCTGAAAATCCCAGGAAATCAGCATTAATAGAACGATGCAAACCAGTCCATCTGGCATCAACAATCATACCACAGTCCACAATCACTGAGATCATATTTTTCCATCCTGATGGTTGATGCAAACATTACTTGAAGCTGCTGGCTTGTACCTGCATGACTTTATGCACTGCTGCCATATGATTGGCTGATTAGATAATAACATGAATGAGTAGGTGTACAGGTGTTCCTAATAAAGTGCCAAGTGAATATGGATTTGCAGGTTATATATTTAATCATAAATGTATGTGCTCGCAAGGTAGCTGATACAGTTTTACTTCATGTTTGTGTAGCATATTATCTAAAACACTATTTGTTGAGTACAAATTTGTGCTTTTGTGATCGTTTGCGAGGTGATGATTTGTGTGGCTACTGCAGTAATGTGGGAGTACAGGATTCCATTAGCAGGCTGTTGTGGTATCCTGGAAATACTATGACCTACATCACTTTGACTTTGTTGAATGGTCTCAACACACACACACACACACACACACACACACACACACACACACAGGAGTGATTGGTGATTGATGAGTGAATAATAATAACAATAATAATAATAATAATAATAAATTATTATTATTATTGTTGTTATTATTATTGTTATTATTATTATAAGTAGAAAGACACCTTTATTTATCACATGTACGGTACACTTAAACACAGACTTCAGCAAATTGTGAAATTTCTCCTCTGCGTTTAACCCATCTGAAGCAGTGAACACACACATGCACACACAAGTGAGCAATGAGCACACACCCATAAACAGAGCAGTGGGGAGCAGTTGGGGGTTAGGTGCCTTGCCCAAGGACACTTCAGCCCAACCTTCAAGCCATGGCTGCCCCAAGTTCACCTAACCTGCATGTCTTTGGACTGTGGGGGAAACCAGAGCACCCGGAGGAAACCCACGGAGAGAACATGCAAACGCTACACAGAAAGGCCCCCATTGGCCACTGGGATCAAACCCGGAACCTTTTTGCTGTGAGGGGACAGTACTAACCACTACACCACCGTGCCACCCAGAGTGGTTTGCACCAGATTGGTTACAGGTAAACAAAGAAATTCATGTTATTTGTCAAACAAAATAATGAAATTTGTTTAAATTTTATCTAATTCCATAATTAACAGCAAAGGAAATACTCATCCTGAAAACTGCTGTAACACTGACTGTGTGTCAGGACTGCAGGTGACAGGCGGATGTAGACGCAGTAAACAGAGTTTATTCAGGCCAACAAATCCAAAACATGAGGCAATATTAGAAACAGGGACAGGCAAGGTTCAGGCGAGGCACAAACAGAATATCAGAGGCTCGGCACAACAGCAGGAATCCAAAGAGGAGTCAAAATCAAACCCAGGAAATCAGCACAAAATACAAAGACTTAGTAAAGTAAGACCAACAATAACGGAGTGTTTACTTGGCAATGAACCAGTGTAGTGAATGAGCTTCAGTAGTGCGCTGTGGTGATCGAGTCCAGGTGTGTGTGTAATCAGTAATCAGGGATTGTGAGCGGTGAAGTGCAGGATGAGTGTTGTAGTCTGTGGTGGCCATATTTGAAGGCCGCTGTGAATTCTGCGAATCTGAGTCCTGAGTGCTGACGGGTGCAAACGTGACACTGTGAGAATTACTTAATGACAAGTTTGGGTCACAAACCTATTCCATTCATCATGCAAAAGAAGACATCTCAGTCTGAATACCGCAGACCTTCCTCCCTGCCTTATCAGACCTTAGAAGATATTTTTCTGTTTTTCTCACACACACAAGCCTAAATAACAAGAAGCAGGTGCATTAGACTTCTGCTTACCAACAGAAATGTGTGACTACAGAATATAATGAAGGATTAACAATGATAATACAGAAATACTGAATGGAAAATTAACTCTGAATGTACAGTGGTGCTTGAAAGTTTGTGAACCCTTTAGAATTTTCTATATTTCTGCATAAATATGACCTAAAGCATCATCAGATTTTCACACAAGTCCTAAAAGTAGATAAAGAGAACCCAGTAAAACAAATGAGACAAAAATATTAGACTTGGTCATTTATTTATTGAGGAAAATGATCCAATATTACATATCTGTGAGTGGCAAAAGTATGTGAACCTCTAGGATTAGCAGTTAATTTGAAGGTGAAATTAGAGTCAGGTGTTTTCAATCAATGGGATGACAAATCAAGTGTGAGTGGGCACCCTGTTTTATTTAAAGAACAGGGATCTATCAAAGTCTGATCTTCACAACACATCTTTGTGTAAGTGTATCATGGCACAAACAAAGGAGATTTCTGAGGACCTCAGAAAAAGTGCTCATCAGGCTGGAAAAGGTTACAAAACCATCTCTAAAGAGTTTCGACTCCACCAATCCACAGTCAGACAGATTGTGTATAAATGGAGGAAATTCAAGACCATCGCTACCCTCCCCAGGAGTGGTCGACCAACAAAGATCACTCCAAGAGCAAGGCATGTAGTAGTTGGTGAGGTCACAAAGGACCCTGGGTGAACTTCTAAGCAACTGAAGGCCTCTCTCACATTGGCTAATGTTAATGTTCATGAATCCACCATCAGGAGAACACTGAACAACAATGGTGTGCATGGCAGGGTTACAAGGAGAAAGCCACTGCTCTCCAAAAAGAGCATTGCTGCACGTCTGCAGTTTGCTAAAGATCACGTGGACAAGCCAGAAGGCTACTGGAAAAATGTTTTATGGAGGGATGATATCAAAATAGAACTTTTTGTTTTAAATGAGAAGTGTTATGTTTGGAGAAAGAAAAACACTGCATTCCGGCACAAGAACCTTATCCCATCTGTGAAACATGGTGGTGGTAGTATCATGGTTTGGGCCTGTTTTCCTGCATCTGGGCCAGGACGGCTTGCCATCATTGATGGAACAATGAATTCTGAATTATACCAGTGAATTCTAAAGAAAAATATCAGGACATCTGTCCATGAACTGAATCTCAAGAGGAAGTGGGTCATGCAGCAAGACAACGACCCTCAGCACACGAGTCATTCCACCAAAGAATAGTTAAAGAAGAATAAAGTTAATGTTTTGGAATGGCTAAGTCAAAGTTCTGACCTTAATCCAATCGAAATGTTGTGGAAGGACCTGAAGCGAGCAGTTCATGTGAGGAAACCCACCAACATCCCAGAGTTGAAGCTGTTCTGTACGGAGGAATGGGCTGAAATTCCTCCAAGCCGGTGTGCAGGACTGATCAACAGTTACCGGAAACATTTAGTTGCAGTTATTGCTGCACAAGGAGGTCACACCAGATACTGAAAGCAAAGGTTCAGATACTTTTGCCACTCACAGATATGTAATATTGGATCATTTTCCTCAATAAATAAATGACCATGTATAATATTTTTGTCTCATTTGTTTAACTGGGTTCTCTTTATCTACTTTTAGGGCTTGTGTGAAAATCTGATGATGTTTTAGATCATATTTATGCAGAAATATAGAAAATTCTAAAGGGTTCACAAACTTTTAAGCACCACTGTATACTGAAAATTAACTCTGAATGTATACTGTGTTCACTGACTATCAGCATCAGTACTTTACAGTGAACTGCTACCTACACACTGTTAAAATGGCTGCTGTGCAATATCTGCTTACTTGGGCAATACTACCTGTGTAATACACTTATGTTAATTGTATATCTGCAAACATGTTAATTTATGCAATTTTTTTATCTTTAAATTTGTAGTTTATATATATATATATATATATATATATATATATATATATATATGAGTGATTCCACGCTTATGGGTACTGAAATGGGGACATGAACTCTCTCATCTCTCATTATCTCTAGCCGCTTTATCCTTCTACAGGGTCGCAGGCAAGCTGGAGCCTATCCCAGCTGACTACGGGCGAAAGGCGGGGTACACCCTGGACAAGTCGCCAGGTCATCACAGGGCTGACACATAGACACAGACAACCATTCACACCTACGGTCAATTTAGAGTCACCAGTTAACCTAACCTGCATGTCTTTGGACTGTGGGGGAAACCGGAGCACCCGGAGGAAACCCACGCGGACACGGGGAGAACATGCAAACTCCGCACAGAAAGGCCCTCGCCGGCCCCGGGGCTCGAACCCAGGACCTTCTTGCTGTGAGGCGACAGCGCTAACCACTACACCACCGTGCCGCCCGGACATGAACTTATTTTTAAAAATTCACCTAAAACCATTTCTTTTTTTTACCATCAGGTCACAAAACATGTAATCTTTAATGAATGATATGTTAAAAGATAACTTTAATTTTCTGAGATGTAATAAAAACATATTTATATGCCAAAGTCAGAACGTAACAGAAGTGTTGTGGACATATATATTCTCAATTTTAACAATGTAGAATTACTTTTTGAAACATAGGAAGGTGATGTTTTAGCAAATATAATTAATAAACATGTGTAGTAGAATAAACATACACATTCTTTCAATAAGATTAACATGGTATATAGCTAGATTGTAATTAATTTGTAACAGACGCGAGATGGACAATCGTAACAGAAGTAATGTAACAGACATCATTTTGGAACTCATAGGCTTGACTCTGGCATATAAATATGTTTTTATTACATCTCAGAAAATTAAAGTTATCTTTTAACATATCATTCATTAAAGATGACGTTTTGTGACCTGATGGTAAAAAAAGAAATGGTTTTAGGTAAATAAGTTCATGTCCCCATTTCAGTACCCATAAGCGTGGAATCACTCATATATATATATATATATATATATATATATATATATATATATATATATATATATACACTTTTTTGTATACTTAGTACTTTTGCACTACTCCTTCACTGCCTTATCTTTTTTTCTTTCTATATTTTGCTGCTGTAACAATGTAAATTTCCCCTTGTGGGATAATAAAACACTGCCTTATCTTATCTTCAGGGGCGGAGCTAAGGGGGGCAGGGCAGGGGGCGTGGCCCCCCCAGGGCACGCCTTGGCCCCGCCCTGGCCACCCCAGGGCCGGACAATAAAATTTCATCTCACCTCATTATCTCTAGCCGCTTTATCCTGTTCTACAGGGTCGCAGGCAAGCTGGAGCCTATCCCAGCTGACTACGGGCGAAAGGCGGGGTACACCCTGGACAAGTCGCCAGGTCATCACAGGGCTGACACATAGACACAGACAACCATTCACACCTACGGTCAATTTAGAGTCACCAGTTAACCTAACCTGCATGTCTTTGGACTGTAGGGGAAACCGGAGCACCCGGAGGAAACCCACGTGGACACGGGGAGAACATGCAAACTCCACACAGAAAGGCCCTCGCCGGCCACGGGGCTCGAACCCGGACCTTCTTGCTGTGAGGCAACAGCGCTAACCACTACACCACCGTGCCGCCCACAATAAAATTTATAAAACCGATATGTCCCACGAAATGTTAGTTCCGCCCGCTGGATTTTTGTTCCGCCTATTTGGTTTCTTCGGGGATGCATATTACCGTAGCACAAACATTTCGCGCGTTTAAGCAGCAGGTGGATGAGCAGGTTGTCATGACGGTGGTGGTATCAGATAGTCATGCTCTAGTCTGACAACACAACAACCTATGAACTATGTGAACTTGCGATTAATTTGGGATGTAAGTTATTCATCTCATAGTCTCCAAGTTTTCTCGCTTTGTAGACATACAGTTACAATTCTGTCCTCAGACAATTCAGAGTTCCAGAAATCTCCCGAGTTTCCAGAAATCTCCACTTTGCCCGGGGTTTTTGAAAGTATCCGTTTTCAGTGACTGAAACCTTCGTTTACATGTAAATGCAACCGTATAGATAAATATGCGTCTGTGGCAGCGGGGGCGTGGTCAAGCGCCGATCTGTGACAGGAGGGCGGAGCCAGGGAAGGTGAGTGGCAGAATCGCTACATGACGGTGATTAACCTGTGGTTTGTGTGTTTTCCCAGTAACCGCTCCCTATTTAAGGAGGCAGAGGGAGAGCAGAGGGAGCGCAACCCGGGACGAGAATACAGAGTGTGTGTGTTGGTGTGTTACGCCGTTTACTAGAAACGAGCGATTTATACTGAAAAGTGAGAAATAAAAGCCCTCTCTGTATTTAAAGCGTTGCCCTGCCGTCCTCTGTGCTCCACCCACACTCTTTAAGCGCTACAGCGTCTTTATAGATATCCGGCTACAGTGGGATTTGTGCTGTGTGCACAGATAGATAGATAGATAGATAGATAGATAGATAGATAGATAGATAGATAGATAGATAGAAAGCAAAACGTCTGTGGTTTTCGATTGTACGACTCAAAAGAGAAAATTACGTCGGCAAGTTAGCTGTCTGTGAATCACTTTGCTCATTCTAACCGCAGAATACAACTTTAAAGTTAATGTTTGTTACATGAAAATATAGAGATGTTGTGTGTTACTGGTGGGAGTACACATTGATTACCGGTAATAATTGTCACACTTATACATACACAACACTCATGCATCCTCTCAACACACACTCTCCCCCTACCCCTCTCTCACACACACACACACCACTCATGTACTACATTACTATATTTACATGTACGGTAACACACTCACTCATACACAGCACTTATGCACTCTCTTAACACACTGTCTATCTCACTCTCTCACACAATTTGTGCACTACATTTCTATATTTACATGTAACATTCATACACTCTCAACACAGACACACAACTCATGCACTAAATTTTTATATTTAAATGTAATACTCATGCAATGTCTTAACTCTCTCTCTCACTCACTCATATATGAACACATACTTCACTCGCTTAACACACTATGTCTTTCTCTCACTCACTATAAGATGCAACTCATGCACTCTCAACACACACCCTCTCTTACGCACACACACCACTCATGCATGATGCACTACATTTCTATATTTACATGTAACACACTCACTGGTATACACACCACTCGTGCACTCTGAACACACACATCACTCATGCACTCTGAACACACACCCACACACCACCCATGCACTACATTTCTATAACACGCACAACACTCATGCACTCTGAACATACACACACTCTCTCTCTCTCACACACACACACAAAATTCATATACTACAGCTCATCTATATCTACATGCAGTGCACATACTTTACCCCCCCCCCCCCCACACACACACACACACTACACCTCATCTAGGTCATGTGTTCCATCAGTGTAACACTTTCACTCACCTCACACACGCACGTACACACACACACACAAACACATTTTGTAACTCAACACATTTAGTTTGTACAGTACTTACAATGGACACATGTTGTAAGTGTTTACATATGTTGTATGTATGAGTTAAGTATACAAGTATTTTCCTTTTCCTGAGCAAAGCACTCTTTATTCAAGCCTGACTAATATCCTTACTACTTCCCAGGTGCCTGGGACAGGTGATCTTTTATTTTTTACTTTTGCATTTTAGTAGTGATTGTTAAAATCCTGATGCTCAACTAGAGTAAACAAGTTGGATGGTTTCTTTGTTTTGCAGATGCTTTATGTTACATAAATTAATACATTAATTTCTGACCTCTTGGCTCACATGGGTTTTGTTCATGAGTTAGGCACCAGATATGCCACCAGATGCATCAGAATACAGGAAATCAAATCTAGCTAATTCAAAATTTCCTGGGGGAGGACCCAGACACCCCCCCCCCTTTATTTAATCATAGCATGGCCACCCCTTGTATATCCTTGGCCCCCCTTTGGCCACCCCATGTAAAAAATCCTGGCTACGCCACTGCCTAGAGCATCATTCTATAATGTGTTATAGCACATTCCATGTTGACTTCCTTTAGATCATTATGTAAAGTGTGTTATGTAGATTTTCTCTGAGTGTAAGTTATAGCAAGTTTGGTTTTAATGTTTCATATCATTGTTAAATAAATTCTGATCTATGCACAATGTGCACACCTGCATGCTTTGGTGCGTACAACAGACAGACTCATGGGCATGCTCTGGATGGTACGTGCTCCAAACAGATTCTCTCTCACATGCCGTTAACGACTCACACCTTCACAAGATTAAGGTGGTGTTTACATTAGACCGTATCTGTCTTGTTTTCGTCGCGGATGCACCGTCCGTTCACATTAAAACGCCGGGAAACGACTCCACAGGCGGAACAACTTGAATCCGCCAGGGCCCATGTATTCAACCCAGTTCGTATCTGATCCGGTGCTGTGTAAACATTGAGGAACGAGGATACGCAGTGCTGAGCTCTAGCTGACGTCGTCATTGGACAACGTCACTGTGACATCCACCTTCCTGATTCACTGGCGTTGGTCATGCCACATTGGTCATGTGACGCGACTGCTGAAAAACGGCGCGGACTTCACTTCATTAAAGAGTATAAAAGTATGAATATAATGCTTTGCCATTCTTAATGTTGTTCATGGTAAGATGCAAATATTGCCCATTGTGTAGTTATGATTGTCTTTAGGCTTGCCATCCTTCCACTTGCAAGTGGTGAGTGACTTGCGCATGCCCGATATGCACTGGGATCACACACACAGTGGCTCAGTCCCGAATCACTGCTCGTGCGCTTCACTCGCGTGCTCTGTGAGCTGCGCAGGGCCGGAGTGCGCACCCTCCAGAGGGCACTCGCTGTTCAGGGCGGAGTGATTTGGAGCGCAGAATGCCTGTGCGGAGCCGAGCCGCTGAGGAGGAAGTGCTGAGTCGCACTACACATTTCAACTTACATGCCGTCTAATTAGTCATGTGATTAGCGTATCCGTGTATTGGCGTTGCTGTGTGCACGCGAATCGTGTATTGGCGTTGCTGTGTGCACGTGAATCGTTTTAAAAACGTTAATCTGATGATCCGCTGATACGGTCTAATGTAAACCCCCACCTAAGGTGCAATCAGTGTGCCTATCGAATGACTGTGAAAGCATACTCACTTTGCAAAGTATTGAGTTGCATTGTTAACACATTACTGAGCCTTGTTCCTTGGTTGTTCTCTTGATCTCTGTTTCTTCGTTTTGATCCTACCTAGGTGGTGTTTACATTAGACCGTATCAGCGGATCATCAGATTAACGTTTTTAAAACGATTCGCGTGCACACAGCAATGCCAATACACGATTCGCGTGCACACAGCAACGCCAATACACGGATACACTAATCACATGACTAATTAGACGGCACGTCACATGATCCCAGTGCATATCGGGCATGCGCAAGTCACTCACCACAGCAGATAAACACACCTGGCTGTGATGTTCATGTTCTCACTGAGTTTAAGCGCCTGAAGGAGGTAAATAAGTTGAAATGTGTAAATAAATCTCAGTGCAGCTCAGCGCTTCCTCCTGCGCTCCAAATCACTCCGCCCTGAACAGCGAGTGCCCTCTGGAGGGTGCGCACTCCGGCCCTGCGCAGCTCACAGAGCGCGCGAGTGAAGCGCACGAGCAGTGATTCGGGACCCAGCCGCTGTGTGTCGTTTCCTGTAGTCCACGCTGTTTTTCAGCAGTCGCGTCACATGACCAACGTGGCATGACCAACGCCAGTGAATCAGGAAGGTGGATGTCACAGTGACGTTGTCCAATGATGACGCCAGCTAGAGCTCAGCACTGCGTTTCCTCGTTCCTCAATGTTTACACAGCACCGGATCAGATACGAACTGGGTTGAATACGTGGGCCCTGGCAGATTCAAGTTGTTCCACCTGTGGAGTCGTTTCCCGGCGTTTTAATGTGCACGGACAGTGCATCCGCGACGAAAACGAGACGGATACGGTCTAATGTAAACACCACCCTAGTCTACGGTAGTCTGTTTGTGCCTTGCTCGACCTATTGCCCGTTTCATCATTTTTCTATTTAAGCTCATCGATTTGGATTATTTGCCTGATCGTCTTTTTCTGTAATAAATATCTTCTGCACTTACATCCGTCTCCAACCATCTCTGGTCGTACACTTTGCCCAGCAGACATTTGTGATTTTTATTATTATTATTATTATTATTATTAGCTTGGCGGCACGGTGGTGCAGTGTTTCCCACAGACCAGGTAGCAATTTGTGGTGCTCCACTGTGCCGATGAGGGAATCGTGTGTGGTGATGTCGTGGCTGTCGGTGGAGTCGGTCATTGGGGTGTATGCAAAGTGTTTACAGCGGGCGGTGTTCAAGCACATGGTATTTTTCTTCAGAGTCACCTGCTGGGACTATTTTAAAGCTACAAGAAGTATTTGAGATTATTCAGTTCAATCTAAATTCTTTTAAGTTCTTTAAGAGAAGACCGCTAAAACAATTTTTACCAGAACCCTGCCTGGTTTCATTCCTCGACCCAACTTTACATTACAGGGCAGGCCATTAGTTTGCTGGGCTTGATGTTGGTGGAAAACCTGTCTTTTAAATTTATGAAAATTACTCACCAAAATTGAAGTTAAAGTTTAGTTTTTTGCCTTTTTGGTGGCAATCTTTCAATCATTCTTTAGTTGACATTCAAGGAATAAATTGCAAAAAACAAGCTGGAGGTTTTTATTTTAAATATTGAACTCAACACTTACCTCAACCAATACTAAAATGAAATAAATAGTATAATGTAACAACAAAATAATAATAAAATAAAATATCATAATTAGATGTAAGAAACCACTTAAAGTAACACCAAGGCAACTAACAATAATGAAAAAGCATTACCCTAATTGGTACAAAGCCTGCATGCCCTATCAGAACATTTAATTCTGCGTGGCTTCCTGAAAAAAAACTCAAGTGCCCTATCGTAAGGGAAGTCATTGGGTTTGGGACCATTTATGGAGATTCGTAAGCAGGCTGCCAGGTGTTCCCCTTGGAGCCTATTCCTGAGGTCTGTTTTAATCTATGGATAAAAAAGTACATTTTCTTCATCATCAAAGCACTAAAAATTTCCATTACATCAAAAAAAATATACAAAGGAATACTGAATTTCTATGTGCTTACCCTATTCATAGCTGAGAAATCCAGTGCAGTGATGGTTTATCTACTTCGCCAATAAAGCTAATAAAGATGTTTCTTAAAATATTCAGATTTTATGCTTCAGATAGCATCAACTAGGCATCCCCGCGAGTATAACAACATTTTATTTAGGCTAGTGGGAGATCCTTATTTATTGTGAATGTCAAGCCATTATTAATAACTTGCATGAATGCTGAAGCGGGATAAATGGGGTAATGCAATAAGGCCGGTTCCTCGCGTCAAGTTGCTACTGCATGCATCAAAATTGGTTTATAGCCTGACTCAGGGATGTCCGTTTCCTGTAAGCCAAGGAGGCTATGATAAAGCTCATCACGAGCACGACGTAGGCTACCTTTTAAAATAAGGGGTCGGAAGGCGAATCGGGAAGGCTGCGTTATTCAGGGATGAGAATGGAAAATATTTAAAAAGTCTGAAAAAAGCCGGGGGTTTGGGGGCCGCAGGCACCCAGCGGGGCCCAGGGGGCGGGAGCTAATGATTTTTTTGCCTATTTTTTTTTTTTTTACCCCAAAACCATTAATTTTATCAGCAAAAAGTTGCAATGTATTTGGAAATAAATTCCCCTTCTTGGTGGACTACCAGGTGAAAATGATTAATATGGTACAAGAGACTTGTTTTTAATCAATTCACATTTGATGATTTCAAAAAATCAATGCACCTTTTAATATAAACGAGCTCTACAGTATTATATTTCTGCATTTTTGCTATTCATGTCTTTGAACACTCTAATCCTTTAAAATGAAGTGCAAACCAGAAAAAAGTTCTATCATATAATTCTCTTAAGCTTTCTTCTGATGTTATCATGGTAGCAGGAGGTCTTGCATATTAAGCAGGCAACATTCAACATCACTTATCACTTCCCTTTCAACTGTTGTGTGTACTAACTAGGTTTTATCTGGACAGGATGTTGTGTAATGTAATACATATACCATACGGTCAATTTGAAGATCAAGATGGTGATTTTGAATTAAAGAACAGGCATGTACAATTGGCATTACATATTGGAATTTTTTTTTAAATAAAAAACTATAAGTTCATCTCGGCCTAAAAAATTTGGGCCGACGCTCCCGCGTGGCACATGCCAGCAATTCCCGTCCCCCTATGAAATGAGCAATAAGTAGGAGAGTTATACATGGTATCATACCTAACATTTTATCAGAAATATAGATATGATACTATGGTATGATTCTCCCCAACATGCTACATTAGATAAGCTAACCCCATTAATAAAAGATACACACTTATATATGACGTGCATTTGATATATGTGATGTATATTCATACATTGTTACTTTATGGAAATCTTCAGTAAGTTTGGTCTTTGCATGCCAGCCTGTTGTAGACCTAAATATAATGCACATGAAATGACACTCATCACCTCTACATGTCCTTTACAATTATTTAAGCCACCATGGGCAATGCTGAAATCACTGCTGCAAACAGTACATCGCGTGAAACTGTCATTATTTTTGACCCTTATTAGACAGGGAGATTCTTTTGTGTAATCTGAGGTGAAGTGGGTTTTGTATTTTCGTTTTTTGGGGCGCACGCTCTCTCTCTGCCATGCCGATCCTGTAGGCTGCACTGACTCAACTGAAAACTTCGGTCCTCGAGAAAAGAGATAAAAGCCCACCCACACTGAAAGCTGATTGGCTTATTTTGCTGAGTAACCCAATCAGGATGCTCTTTGTCTAGTATGCGCGCTCTCTCTCGCGCACTCCATCATATGCGTGATGCAGACATTAATGTTGTGCGTGCACGCTCTTGCTCGCTTGCTCTAGATTCCGGGAGACATTATCCAATTTGCGGGCATCAGGGAGCCACTATCAATATGCGGGAGACTCCCGGAACTTCCGGGAGACTTGGGATGTCTGCATTATAAGGTGACCACAGCTCGTTAACCAACCCCCCCCAAAAAAAAAAAAATTCTCAACGGATTTACATCGATCTCATAAATGATCATTTTGGTCTGAAAAAGTTGGAAATCTGCCGATCGGCGGAAAATTCTCATCCCTGGTTATTTTTAATTAGCATGCCTCTCCGTCTGTCTCTGTGTGTGGGTGTGTGCACATATGTGTGAACGAGAAGAAAGAGCACTATGAATGAACGGAATGATATGCAACAGAATTTTTTTTTTCAAAATCACGAGTCTGATTGTGTGGCGATAGGAATCCATTGTGTGGCACTGCGCCACACAATGGTCTATGTATGGGAAACCCTGTGGTGTAGTGGTTAGCGCTGTCGCCTCACAGCAAGAAGGTCTGTGTTCAAGCCCTGTGGCCGGCGAGGGCCTTTCTGTGCGGAGTTTGCATGTTCTCCCCATGTCCGCGTGGGTTTCCTCCGGGTGCTCCAGTTTCCCCCACAGTCCAAAGACATGCAGGTTAGGTTAACTGGTGACTCTAAATTGACCGTAGGTGTGAATGTGAGTGTGAATGGTTGTGTGTCTGTGTGTCAGCCCTGTGATGACCTGGCGACTTGTCCAGGGTGTACCTTGCCTTTCGCCTGTAGTCAGCTGGGATAGGCTCCAGCTTGCCTGCGACCCTGTAGAACAGGATAAAGCGGCTAGAGATAATGAGATGAGATTATTAGCTTTGAATACAGTATGTAAACATGTGAAAAATTAGCTGTAGATACAGTTTTGTTGAAGGTTGAGTTTGAGCGAAAAAAAAAAACCTTAATTTTGAAAGCTGAGGTTCTTTGATCTGTTTTGTGTCAAAGCAATGAAAAATGATGCAGAGTTCAGTCCATATAGATTGCTCTTGTGCTCTCTGTGTGAAGAATTTTGAAAATGTGAACACATTTATTGAGTACTGCATTGAACTAAATATAAAAACTTGTAGCTGAGGTGTAATG
Organism: Neoarius graeffei; assembly: GCF_027579695.1. NCBI lineage: Eukaryota > Metazoa > Chordata > Actinopteri > Siluriformes > Ariidae > Neoarius > Neoarius graeffei. The sequence goes on from NC_083570.1 coordinate 22,258,031, forward strand.
CAGGAAGTGAAGATGATGGTCACTGGCAGACATGCAGCAGAAAAAAAGGTGTGAAATTCACACAAGTCTATTTACAGTCCAGAAGAGAATGAAGAAGTGACATCCAAGCTACAGGAAAATAACTTCTTACAGTTAGTTTTTTTTTTTTTTCTTTTTTATCAGACATCTAATTTTTGGGTTTGTTTACCTGACATGTTTCGACGTACAACTTCCGTCTTCCTCAGAGTGTCACCGGATGTTAATTGGTGACGCATCTTTTATCAGCTGCTGTTTCTGAAGGCGTGGCCTTCCTGTCTGGTTTGACAGGTCGGTCACACCTTATACTGTCTGTTCGTCCCCTGCAAGATGTCACTCCAGGTATGGGAGAGCATGTATGCTCCCTCATCCCGGTTGATGGTCCTCGGGCTTCGCTTACGGATCTCCATGGCCTCCCTGATCCAGCGCTGATGTTTGTTATCTTCTGTGCGGATGACTCTGGCATTCCCCCAGTCCATAATGTGATTTTCCCTTTTACAGTGATCTGTTATAGCTGACTTATAATTTTCCTGTTGTGCCTTTTCTTTTATTGTTCGGGTTTGTCTTGTAGCTGTCTCCTTTTCGCACTCTTTCTTATGTTCATGTTTTCTTGTGTTGAAACTCCTTCCTGTCTCCCCAATATAAGTTTTATTGCATAATTTACATGGAATCTCATATATGGTGTTGCATCTGTTGTCCGGATGTATTCTGTCTTTGGGATGAACCAGGATCTGACGGAGTGTTGTGTGTGGTTTGACAGGTGTGTTAACATTGTGTTTCCTCATTACTCTTTGAATGCGTTCAGTTATTCCCCTGATGTATGGTAATGTAACTACTCCCCTGTGTTCTTGTTTGTTAGTTTGTTTTTTCTCTTTCTTCTGTGTTTTGTTGTTTTTAACCTGTTCCACCCCTTTGGATATTGCCCATTGTGGATATTGACATGCCTTCAGTGCGTGTTGTATATGTTGTTCCTCCTGTTCTTTGTCCTGTGGATCTGTAATTATTGCTGTGCGTTCATTTAATGTTCTAACTACAGATATTTTGTGCATTATGGGGTGTTCGGAAGTCCAGTTTAAATATTGGTCGGTGTGTGTGGGTTTTCTGTGTACTTTTATTTTGATGTCCCCATCTTCTGTGTGATGTATTTTTAAATCCAAAAATGCTATTGACTGCTCCGTTTCTTCTTCATGTGTGAATTTTATATTGCCGGTATTGTCTATGGTGTTAAGATGGTCGGTGAGTTGTTGAGTGTGTCCCCTCTTTACTTTTTCCAATATGTCGTCCACATACCGTTTCCAGAGTGTTGGTCTGTATTCCGCTGGTATTGTAGTGAGTGCTTTCTGCTCCAGATCCTCCATGAAAAAGCCGCACATGATGGCTGATAGTGGGTCTCCCACACACACCGACCAATATTTAAACTGGACTTCCGAACACCCCATAATGCACAAAATATCTGTAGTTAGATCATTACATGAACGCACAGCAATAATTACAGATCCACAGGACAAAGAACAGGAGGAACAACATATACAACACACACTGAAGGCATGTCAATATCCACAATGGGCAATATCCAAAGGGGTGGAACAGGTTAAAAACAACAAAACACAGAAGAAAGAGAAAAAACAAACTAACAAACAAGAACACAGGGGAGTAGTTACATTACCATACATCAGGGGAATAACTGAACGCATTCAAAGAGTAATGAGGAAACACAATGTTAACACACCTGTCAAACCACACACAACACTCCGTCAGATCCTGGTTCATCCCAAAGACAGAATACATCCGGACAACAGATGCAACACCATATATGAGATTCCATGTAAATTATGCAATAAAACTTATATTGGGGAGACAGGAAGGAGTTTCAACACAAGAAAACATGAACATAAGAAAGAGTGCGAAAAGGAGACAGCTACAAGACAAACCCGAACAATAAAAGAAAAGGCACAACAGGAAAATTATAAGTCAGCTATAACAGATCACTGTAAAAGGGAAAATCACATTATGGACTGGGGGAATGCCAGAGTCATCCGCACAGAAGATAACAAACATCAGCGCTGGATCAGGGAGGCCATGGAGATCCGTAAGCGAAGCCCGAGGACCATCAACCGGGATGAGGGAGCATACATGCTCTCCCATACCTGGAGTGACATCTTGCAGGGGACGAACAGACAGTATAAGGCGTGACCGACCTGTCAAACCAGACAGGAAGGCCACGCCTTCAGAAACAGCAGCTGATAAAAGATGCGTCACCAATTAACATCCGGTGACACTCTGAGGAAGATGGAAGCTGTACGTCGAAACATGTCAGGTAAACAAACCCAAAAATTAGATGTCTGATAAAAAAGAAAAAAAAATAACTAACTATATTTAATATAAGACATAATGAACGTAATCGAAAGAATAACTTCTTACGCTAACTAACTTACTAAAATAACTAACTTACACTAAGATGTGTTCTTCAAGATACAATCAATAAGATCGAGATTGTAAGAGTTCTGGAAAGCATACTCTAACTATAGAAACACTTCATACACGCCTCAAAACCAACTCATTCTACCAGAACACAAGCAAAGGCCCTCTCTCTCAACAAGAACCATTTATCACTTGCAACCAAAAAAACTGAACCATTCAGGAAATTAATCTTTGAATATATGGAATGAAACCCTGAATATATGGAATGAAACCCTGAATATATTGAATGAAACCCTGAATATATGGAATGAAACTTTGTATTCTGCCCCTGCTCCCACAGCTCGGCAGATAGACAACAGGTCCCAAGAAAAACTCTGACTCAGAGAAGAGTATTAGAGTATATTGAGAAATGCTGTAAAACTCATCTCATCATCTCTAGCCGCTTTATCCTGTTCTACAGGGTCACAGGCAAGCTGGAGCCTATCCCAGCTGACTACGGGCGAAAGGCGGGGTACACCCTGGACAAGTCACCAGGTCATCACAGGGCTGACACATAGACACAGACAACAATTCCCATCTACAGTCAATTTAGAGTCACCAGTTAACCTAACCTGCATGTCTTTGGACTGTGGGGGAAACCGGAGCACCCGGAGGAAACCCACAGGGAGAACATGCAAACTCCGCACAGAAAGGCCCTCGCCGGCCACGGGGCTCGAACCCAGACCTTCTTGCTGTGAGGCGACAGCGCTAACCACTACACCACCGTGCCACCTGCTGTAAAACTCGACAAACACAATTTACAAATTAGTTTTATATACAGAAAATACCGTTATACAAATATGATCCATAAGGGAAATGACTGTCACCGTAGCTTCGTTGCACATAAAAGAAGTAAGCACTAATAAAACCACAAGCATTCTCCAGAGTGTTAACAATGTCTTTATTGCTTAAAATAGCCACAACCAAATCCCGAGCCGACTGACTCATTTTTGCTGCAGGACGGCGGCAGTGCCTTCATGACGTCAGCCAAGTTTCATTCCATATTCAGAGTTTCATTCCATATATTTAGAGTTTCAATCTTTTGAATATATGGAATGAAACTTTGAATATATTGAATGAATCCCCGAATATATTGAATGAAACTTTGAATATATTGAATGAAACTTTGAATATATTGAACGAATCCCCGAATATATTGAATGAAACTTTGAATATATTGAATGAAACTTTGAATATATTGAATGAATCCCCGAATATATTGAATGAATCCCCGAATATATTGAATGAATCCCCGAATATATTGAATGAAACTTTGAATATATGGAATAAAACTTGGCTGACGTCATGAAGGCACTGCCGCCGTCCTGCAGCAATGAGTCAGTCAGCTCGGGATTTGGTTGCGGCTATTTTAAACAATAAAGACATTGTTAACACTCTGGCAAATGCTTGTGGTTTTATTAGTGTTTACGGTACTTCTTTTATGTGCAATGAAGCTACGGTGACTGTCATTTCCCTCGTGGATCATATTTGTATCACGGTATTTTCTGTATAGAAAACTAATTTGTAAATTTTGAGTTTTACAGCGTTTCTCAATATACTCTAATACTCTCCTCTGAGTCAGAGTTTTTCTTGGGACTTGTTGTCTATCTGCCGAGCTGTGGGAGCAAGGGCAGAATACAAAGTTTCATTCCATATATTCAAAGTTTCATTCAATATATTCAGGGTTTCATTCCATATATTCAAAGTTTCATTCAATATATAGACCCATTTACTGTTTGTAAACAAAGACGGCTGCGCGCGCACCCTGGCAACAGAAGCAGTAAGCTTCCTGATTGATTCTGGGACAGACTAGCCTAATAATAAATAATAAAAAATGCTCATGTCTGTAGCGCCCACTTTATATCAGGTAAGGTTGTCTATCTACTGATTTTACTGGAAGCCTTGTTTACATTAGTGATTACCTGCATGGTGTAGAATAATAATCAAAAGCAGCTTAAGTTGTTGGATAAAGCGACGTTAGCTTTGGCTAGCTGCTAGCTTGCTATGCAGCTAAAGTTTTATTAGATTTGCCCATTAGCTTGCTTGGCAAAACAAATGTGCTTGTTCTAAGCCGATCTTTGTGTACAAACAGAAAAAGGGTCTATAAAACTTGAGCTGCATAAAGTAGCAAGCTAGCAGCTAGTGCTACTAGCCAAAGCTAACAGCTAGTGCTACTAGCCAAAGCTAACGTCAGTTTATCCAACAACTTAAGCTGCTTTTGATTATTATTCTACACCATGCAGGTAATCACTAATGTAAACAAGGCTTCCAGTAAAATCAATAGATAGATAACCTTACCTGATATAAAGTGGGCGCTACAGACACAAGCATTTTTTATTATGTCCTCATTCCAGTCCACACGTTTAATCGCCTGCAGCCACAGCCGCCATCTGTTGCTCTGAAATGGGTGTGATCCTTTAGGAATCCTATAAAACTTTAGTCCGCCGGTGGAATAGCGATTCATACAACCATATACGCAACAACCAGACATGTTGATGCTGAGAACAGTATATATCCACGTTTAAATGATTGATAAGTAGGCTAGTCTGTCCCAGAATCAATTGGGAAGCTTACTGCTTCTGTTGCCAGGGTGCGTGCGCAACTGTTTGATCACGTGACTCTGAAAAAGGGTCTATTCAGGGTTTCATTCCATATATTCAGGGTTTCATTCAATATATTCAAAGATATATATGCCGTTCAGGAAATTAGTGTGTGTGTGTGTGTGTGTGTGTGTGTGTGTGTGTGAGAGAGAGAAATGGTTCACTGATGCATCTAGTGTGGTGTGCGGGTGTATGTGTGCTTGTCACCTTCCGCTTTCAGTCCCCACCACTGGCTAACCCTGCGAAAACAGAGCCAAGTGCGTAAGTCTCTCCTGCCACTACATAGCCTCTCAGTGAGCAAGCCCTATGCAGTACCTCCTCGTGGCGACACATGGATACTGAGCACCTTGCGGCCTCAGGCTAAACTGCAGGGGACTCGGAGGTGGTCTGCCCCCAGACGTGCAGCATGCAAGGCCCACCGGTGTGTGGACATGCCCTGGTGCCCACGAACAGACCCCCAGCTATGGGTAAAATAGTGAAGACTGGCTGCGGCTGAGTGTGCGGAGGAGGCTGCTCGATCAGCCCAATGGACACAAAGGCGATGACAGCAAGGAGAAGGAAACTCTAAAACCTACGACCTGTGGACCTCAATGTCATTGTCCCAGCTTGCTGGGCCATGGCAGATGAACCCGGGTGTAAAGGGTGGGGCCAGTACTGCGCACATTGCACTCCACCTTAAAGCTCCATTGCGCAGGCTTGAAGGAATGAAGTCCAAAACAAGTCATGTCACTTTGACCTTCACCGACACTTTCAAGCCCTGTAGCAATGGGAAAGGGGTGAACCGGCAGGTGGAAGATGCCACTGGAAGCCGCAGTCCCAATCCTGCATGCAGGCGGCTCATGGGTCAGGGGTTGTCTGACGTTGAACTGGGGATGAAAATGTCTCCCAGCAGCACCCTTGAATGACCAAGCAGCCCTTTTCAGGGACAGCACTGTTTGCCCCACATGGGGAGAGGCCTAGAAAAGGTGGCCTAACCAAAGATCATCTCCCTCAAACCCAGTCGGCTTACTGCGGTCAACGGGTGTCTTCAAATGCGGTCAAACAGTTAAAAGGTGTCCCCCGCTCACCAATAAAAGTGGGAAAAGACTGAAACTTGCATGCTGGAACATCCGAACCATGCTAGACACAGCTGACAGTGAATGCCCAGAACACAGATCTGCTCTTGTTGCACATGAACTTAAACAGCTCAACATCAACATTGCTGCAGTCAGTGAAGTTTGTTTTGACGAAGAAGGTAGCCTGAAGGAACATGGTGCTAGTTACACCCTGTACTGGTCTGGCAAACCACAGACAGAGAAACGCCTTTCAGGTGTCGGTTTCATGATCAGAGACTCCATTGCCTCCAAGCTCACTGATCTGCCCAGAGGTCACTCAGACTGCATCATCTCCATGCGCCTCCCTCTCCAAGGTAACATCAACATCTCATTAATTAGCATTTATGCTCCGACCCTCCAAGCAGACCCAGCAGACAAGGACAAGTTCTACTCTGATCTGTGCAGTGTCCTGCTGCAGATGCCTGCAAATGAGAAAATCATCATTCTTGGTGACTTCAATGCCCGGGTAGGCTGAGATACAGAATCTTGGAAGGGAGTACTAGGCAAACATGGTGTTGGGAACTGCAATGACAACAATCGTCTCCTGCTGGAGTTCTGTGCAGAGCAGCAGCTTGTCATTACCAACACCATCTTCCAACAAAAGAACGGCCTCAAAACAACGTGGATACATCCTCGCTCCAGACACTGGCACCTCATAGACTACATCCTGGTGCGGCAGCGAGGCCAAAAAGATGTCTTACAGACCAGAGTGATGCCCAGTGCTGAGTGCCACATAGACCACCATCTATTTCAATGCAGGCTGAACCTACAATTTAAGCCAAAGCCAAGGAAAAGGAACATACCCCAGAAAAAAAACTCAGTCTGCAGCCTCCAGTCAACTGAAGTGAAAGCAAACTTCCAGACATGCTTGCAAACCAAGCTTGAAGATAGCTGTCTGGAGGATGCAGACCCTGAGGAACTTTGGGAACATCTGAGGACCTCCATCCTATAAGCTTCCAAAGAAACACTTGGTTACACCTCCAGAAAGAATCAGGACTGGTTCAGTGAAAATAACCAAGAGATCCAGGAACTATTGGCAAAGAAGAGGTCAGCTCACCTGTCCAGCGAGGAAGGCAGCCTTCCATCTCTCATACAGCAATCTCCAGTGCACCTTTTGTGAGATCAAGAACAAGTGGTGGACAACCCTTGCAAAGAAGACTCAGCAGTGTGCAGACCTGGGGGACTACAAGGGATTTTATGAAGCCCTGAAGGCAGTCTATGGCCCCACGTATCAAGTCCAGAGCCCACTACACAGCACAGATGGCAGTTCTCTCCTCACGGACAGGACATCCATTCTGAACCGCTGGTCCAAGCATTACAAGGACCTCTTCAGCACCAATCGCACAGTCCAGGCATCAGCAATTGACCGCATCCCCCAGCAACCCACCAAAGTAGAGCTAGATGAACCACCCACTTTGAAAGAGATAGTGAAGGTCATAGAGCAGCTGAAGACAGGAAAGGCAGCTGGGTTAGATGGCATCCCACCAGAGATCTGGAAGTATGGAGGGTCATCTCTCCACTCTAGCCTCCACTCCTTCCTCACCTCCTGTTGGGAGCAGGGCAAACTCCCCCATGAACTGTGCGATGTGGTCATCACCACCCTGTACAAGAACAAGGGAGAAAAGTCAGACTGCTTGAATTACAGGGGAATAACTCTGCTCTCCATTGCAGGCAAAATACTGGCAAGAATTCTTCTTAACAGACTGCTTTCATCAGTCACTGATGAACACCTCCCAGAGAGCCAGTGTGGATTCAGAGCCAACAGAGGCACGACTGACATGGTTTTCGTCCTCTGGCAACTTCAGGAGAAATGCCATGAACAGAATAAGAGCCTGTATGTGACCTTTGTTGACCTAACCAAAGCCTTTGACACAGTGAGCAGGGCAGGAATCTGGACGATTCTGGAGAAACTTGGTTGCCCTCCAAAATTCATGAATATGGTCACCCAGCTTCATGAGAACCAGTTTGGCCAAATACGACTTAATGGCAAGTTCTCTGAGGCCTTTCCTATCACCAACGGCGTCAAACAAGGCTGTGTCCTTGCACCAACGCTGTTCTCCATCTTCTTCAGCATGATGCTGCAGCAGGCCACCCAAACCATGGACAGTGACAAAGACGGAGTGACGAAGTCAGAGGTGCTTTACCAACCAGCACCCAATGAACAGTACTATCCTCCTCACATCAACATTGACCAAACAGAGCTGAAAGCTGTCCAGCAATTTACCTACCTTGGGTGCACTATCTCCTCAGATGCCAAGATCAACAAGGAGATTGACAGCAAACTGGCGACAGCAAACTGGCCAAAGCAAACAGTGCCTTTGGCAGGCTCCACAAGTGTGTCTGATCAAACAAAGACCTGACAGCACAAACAAAGATCAGTGTGTACAGAGCCGTCGTTCTTACCACACTTCTGTACTGCTGAGTCGTGGGTCATCTACCACAGTCACCTTCGTCTCCTTGAATGCTTCCATCAGCGTTGCCTTCGCTCCATCCTCAGCATCCACTGGAAAGACTTTGTCACCAATGTGGAGGTCCTTCAGGAAGCCGAGGCTACCAACATCGAAGCCATGTTGCTCAAGACACAATTTCAGTGAGCAGAACATGTGTCCAGAATGGAGGAACACAGCCTTCCATAAATTGTTCTCTACAGTGAACTATCAACTTGCTGACCACAAGAGCTGGTGAAACACGATTCATGGTGCAGTCAAGACCTTTGAGTGTGCCAGACAGGCCACCCTGGAGGACAAAAGGTCAAAGAGGAAGAGCAAGGTGCCCTCTACTACCACTACTACAACCACGCTCATACCTTCTACTCCCACAACCAACCAGTCATTCACCTGCACCCGCTGCAACCGGATCTGCCTCTCCAGAATCGGGCTCACCAGCCATCAGCGGGCGTGCAACAGATGTGGACAACACACTTCATGATCTTCGTTCATGAAGCCAAGCCATGATAAAGTATGCACATTTCATACAGGCACGCATACACATGTGAGATATCACATAGCACCAAGTGCTAAAGATATACATACAATACAAGAAAAAGTCCTGCAAAGAGTTGATTCAGATGAGTACATCATTCAGACATGAACAGGAAATGCACAGTGGAAGTGGTAGATCAGTGGTTAAGGCACATTGAGCTACTGCTCAGAAGGTTGTGAGGTTAAAGCCCAGCATCACCAAGCTGACACTTCCCCTTCATCTGCTCAGGTGTATCCTGCTACTTTGGATAACTGCATCAGGTAAATGTACACAACTCGGTTTTAGCTTTGTTTATTTACTTTACGAGTGGATCTGGGGAATATCCTGGAAACACTGGATGTAAAATACACAGAAATGGAACCTTGATGGTATGCAAGTAGGCTGGAAGGATGTGCGCACGCGCACACACACACGCAGCTGGACACAGAACCACTAATCTCTTTTCTCAACCCCGTTTCTAATGAATGTGTGCGTTACACTAACTTGTTTGTGATAATGTGTTTATTATTAATTTTTTAGTCCTTGAGAGCTCCTTGTAGTTAGACAGCTGTGGTTAGACACCAAGTTACAACTACATCTGAAAATAAAGACCACTCAGAGAGAATACTACTACATAGTTTCTTTAATCTGATCAGTTTAAATAAGGTGTAATGCAGGAAGTGACTATAGTGGTCACTGACAGAGGGGCAGCAGAAAAAGGTGTGAAATTCACACGCATCTATTTACAGCCAAGGGCAGAACAAAGGAGTGACGTCCAGGCTACAGGAAAAGAGCATTTCTCTCACACTCCTATGCGTTCTTGAACATGCAGTCTATAAGACAAAGATTGTGAGAGTTCTCTGAAATGTACTATCACTATCAAAACACTTCATGCACGCCTCAAAACCAACTCATTCTACCAATATTTAAAAAGACAGAGACGGTGAGAGATATAATTCAGTAAATGTATAAAAACCTACACAGTAAGTATTATAGAGATGTAAAATAATCTGACTGTAGAATCTTCCTTATTCATTCACCCACCTCTTTTCATCGGTACATTTAGGCTGAAGTTAATCAGGAAGAAAAAATCCACATGATCAAAACTGAACAGGTCCAAATATGGACATTATAACACAAGGCATGCTGTGTATGTTTAAGTTGCGGAGAAAGATTACTGCCGTCTTTGAACATTTTAACCAGAAGTACATGCTTTTCTAGAAATTCTGCATTTTAGTAACATTATATCAAGCCATAGTCAAATATTTCCTTTGGATGTGTTCATCTCTGTTGGCCCAATTAATATTATAAGATTGTAGGAAGTAAAGCTTTTAATTAAAACTGTAAGTGATAACACTGTAAACTGTTTGGGTTTGGTTGTTCAGAAACAGGGCTGCACTACGGCCGACTGTAAACCCAGTCTGGACCGAAACCACATTAACTAAACACAAAGCAGCTGAACTAAGAAATGGCTAATATTCTTTCTCCTTTCGGTCATAGAAAATAGAAAATATCTTCACTCACCTGCAGCAATGTGAAACACAACTGACAGATACAAGCACTTCATCATTACTGATTCTTCTGCACACACACTAGTCCCTCAAACTGAAATAAACACACACACAGTGTCTCTCTTTTATATAGTGTGGGTTTCAGGAAATCACAACCACCACTATGTCATTCTCATTTTTGGAAATCTCTTTCATCACTCTTTCCATGACTCAATTTACCTTTCATATATAGAATTCAGAGGGGAAGCCATGGCCTAATGGTTCAAGAAGCAGCTTTGGGACCAAAAGGTCAGCTTGAGGAAGGCACCTAACCCCCAACTGTTCTGGGTATGTTGGCTGTCGCTCTGGAAAAGAGCATCTGCTAAATGCCATGAATGTAATGTAATATTTATTCATATATTTTCTCATATGGTGGTTTTATCTCATGTCATAGTATATTGTACTGTATATTTGTACAGTTTCTGCTCACATTAATCTTCATCTTAATGGCTGTTTCTGTACTTTTATCAGCTTACTAACTTCACTTTTCAACACACACAAATTCTAGTGTTTGGGACAAAGCTGTAATGTTCATCAGTAAATTCACCAGCAAGTGTGTTTCCTGAGACTTACAGGAAGTAATTAAGATATATTTACCATGTGTGAGCTGAGGAGCACTTAGAGACTGGTCATGAGTGATGATCATGATTCATTATGAAAAGTAAGAATAATCACAGTATTATACTGTACTTGTAATTAATAATATTAAATAGATTTTAAATAGGGCGGCACGGTGGTGTGGTGGTTAGCGCTGTCGCCTCACAGCAAGAAGGTCCTGGGTTCGAGCCCCGGGGCCGGCGAGGGCCTTTCTGTGTGGAGTTTGCATGTTCTCCCCGTGTCCGCGTGGGTTTCCTCCGGGTGCTCCGGTTTCCCCCACAGTCCAAAGACATGCAGGTTAGGTTAACTGGTGACTCTAAATTGACCGTAGGTGTGAATGTGAGTGTGAATGGTTGTCTGTGTCTATGTGTCAGCCCTGTGATGACCTGGCGACTTGTCCAGGGTGTACCCCGCCTTTCGCCCGTAGTCAGCTGGGATAGGCTCCAGCTTGCCTGCGACCCTGTAGAAGGATAAAGCGGCTAGAGATAATGAGATGAGATGAGATTTTAAATATCTTAAAATGTTAAACAGTGGTGAGTTTATTAAATTAATTATGATTTATTATTTGATTCCCCTCCTTGAATCGCCACCTTAACGTTGTGGAGGGGTTTGAGTGCCTCAGTGATTCTAGAAGCTATGTTGTTGGGGGCATTTGCCCCTGGTAGGGTCTCCCAAGGTGTCATGGTCCTACCTGTGGGGTTCTCTCTTCAGGTAACATCTCCACTCAGCATTACCGGCCACACCCACACTCACTTCCTCTTATTATCTTTCAGTGACTGTCATTGGCTGTTGCCGATCACCTGCTCTCCCCCGTGTGTATTTAATAGGCTGCAGTTCTCCCTAGCCCCTGTGTCAGATCGTCTGCAACTCTCAGCCTGATAACCTGCTCTGTGTTCCTACTACTCTGACTCCTGAAGATTTCCTGTTCTGTCTGACTCTGTCTGCTCTCCAGCCCCGGTAACCTGATCTGTCTTCTGTTCTGTTGACTCTGCCTCTTGCCTGCCCCTCCTGTACCTTTGCCTGATCTCCAGCTCGCTCAGCCCTACAGCCACACCTCTCTGACTATGCCTGGTCCTGTCTCATCTCTGAAGCTAAGCAGGGTTGGGCCCAGCCAGTACTTGGATGGGAGACCTCAGACGTCACCACCAGCCATCCCTGCCTCTCAGTTCTCCTGCCACTGGACTTCACCCACACACATTCTTCCAACTCCCCTTTCCCCTATTATTAATAAACTGTGGTTTGAGCGCATTTGATCTCCTCTCCTGTCTGTTCCGTGACACCAAGGCAAATAGGTCCTAGATGAGAAGTCAGACAAAGAATGGTTCTGCAAAGGCTAGGAGAAGGGTACTCCGAAATCAAAAAAATCTCGTGGGTCAACCCTGTTGTGAGAGACTTCGGGAGTAAACCCCAAGGAAAAATCCAGAGCTAGAGTCCCTAAGGCAGCTCAACGCCATTCTTGACTTTGTGCTGGCAACTCCTGTGGCTGACCTGGAGCTGATTGTACTAGCCTTTGCTTCTCTATCAGATCACTCCAGCAATGCAGAGAGGAGGGACATGCTGCCTGGGTAACAGCTCGTCTTCTATATGCTTACCCTTGCCTCATGCTTTGGAGAGGAAAATTCAACATTGCAAGCATCTTGCAATGGCAACAACACAGGAAGGAGCAGTCTACCAGTGATAAGTCTTGTGCTCATTGCCGAAGAGCTGGATGCCAAGGGCTCCTTCTAACGGTGGGAGAGGCCCTCCCTAAAGCCGGGCAGCCCCCAGCCAATAAGGTGTTGCCCCGCCATGGCCTGCCAACTGCATTAGGTTTATGTAGTTTAGGACCCAACTCCGAAAAACAGCTCATCAACCCTACACCAAGCAACAATCACAAGAAGAAACCTTTCACCCTAAAGCTGGGCACCTGGAACATGCAGACAATGACCCCTGGCCTAACTGATGACCTCGAGTTTGTAGATGATGCTCAAAAGACCACAGTTATCGACTTGGAGCTTAGCCACCTGAAGATGGACATTGTTGCATTGGAAGAGACCAGGCTGCTGGAATCTGGATGCTTGAAAGAGAAGAACTTCACCTTCTTCTGGCAAGAGAATGCAATAGAAGAGACAACAGAACACAGAGTCAGCTTTGTCATCCGTAACACCTTGCTGAATTCCATCATACCACCTACTGAAGGATCAGAGAGGATCCTCTTTCTCCAGCTCCACACCTCAGCTAGACCTGCGCACCTCATTAGTGCATATGCACCAACACTTATCTTTGCTGGCAAAATAAAGGATCAGTTTTATGACAACCTCAGCGCTGTGGTTGAAAGAATCCCCAGAAACAAGGCCCTGTTTATCCTCAGTGACTTCAAGGCCAGAGTTGGCGCGGACCATGATTCCTGGCCTTCTTGCCTGGGCCATTTTGGAGTCGGTAAGGCAAATGAAAATGGCCAGTGCCTGTTGGAGTTCTGCTGTCTCCAAAGCCTCTGCATAAGCAACACCTTCTTCAACATCAAGCCACAACACTGGGTCTCCTGATGTCACCCCCACTCCAAACATTGGCATCAGCTTGAATTGATCATCACCAGACCTAGCAGCCTCTCAAACATCAGAATGACTTGCAGCTACCAGAATGCAGAGTGTGACACACATCACTTGCTTGTAGGAAGTATGGTCAAGCTCCTGGCAAAGATCCACCAGTCCAAGAAACCCAGAAGACCCTGTATTGACACAGGGAAGACTCGCATCCAGGAAAGAGTAGAGGAATTCAATCAAGCCCTACTAAACAGCCTAGAAAACCCACCCTTGGGTAACACACCACAGAGATGGGCTCACTTTCGAGACTCCATCTACCAAGCAGCCATGTCAGTTTTTGGAAAAAAGACAGCCAGAACTGCTGATTGGTTTGAAGCCTCCTCAGAAATCCTGATGCCCCTTATTGAAGAAAAGAGGGAAGCCCTGATCACCTACAAAAGCAACCCAATCCAGTAGAATCTGGAAAGTTTGAGATCTGCCCGAAGCAGAATGCAGTCAACAGCCAGGCAATGCACTAATCAATATTTGTTTGACCTATGCGAGAGGATCCAAGATGCTGCGGACACAGGCAACATCAGAGAAATGTACAATGGGATCAAGATTACTCTTGGACCAACGCAAAAGAAGTGCACCCCACTGAAGTCCTCCACTGGAAACACCATCATGGATCAAGACCAACAAATGCATCAGTGGGTTGAGCACTATTCTGAACTCTACTCCATAGAAAACTCTGTCTCAGCTGAAACCATGAATGCCATAGAAAACCTTCTTGGCCTGGACAACTTGGATAGAGAACAAGATCTTGATGAACTAAATGAAGCATTGAAGGCCCTTTCATCTGGAAAAGCTCCCGGAGAAGACAGCACCCCTGCAGAGATCTTGAAGTGCCTCAGCAACACTGCTCACCTAGAGCTCCTGGAGATACTGTGCCTCTGCTGGAATGAAGGTCAGGTACCTCAGGACATGAGAGACTGCAACATCGTGACTCTCTACAAAAACAAAGGTGACTAGCGATTGCAGCAACTATCGTGGGATTTCTCTGCTCAGCATTGTTGGCAAGCTCTTCACTAGAGTGGTACTGAGAAGACTCCAAGTGATCGCAGAGAGAGTGTAGTCTCAGTGCAGATTCAGAGCCAAGAGGTCCACCATTGACATGGTCTTCTCCATCTGACAACTACAGGAGAAGTGTAGAGAGCAACAAAAACCACTCTTCATTGCCTTCATCGATCTTAACAAAGCCTTCAACCTTGTCAGCTGGGATGGTCTTTTCCAGATCCTGGAGAAGATTGGATGCCCACCCAAACTCCACAGCATCAAGTTGTTTCACACCAACACGAAAGGCACAGTCTTCTTTGATGGCTCAACCTCAGAACCCTTCACCATCCATAACAGCGTGAAACAGGGGTGTGTGCTGGCTCTAACTCTCTTTGGCATCTTTTTCTCATTGCTTCTCAAGCATGCTTTTGGCTCTTCAACTGATGGCATGTACTTAAGAATACAGTCAGATGGGAACTTGTTCACCTTTTCCTGTATGAAGGCCAAGACTAGAGTCAAGCAAGAGACTTTCTCTTTGCCGACGATGCTGCCATAACCACTCACTCAGCCCTTCAACTCCAGAGGATGAAGCCTGCAAGCAATATGGACTCACCATCAGCACCAAGAAAACACAAGTCATGGTACAAGGTGCAGACACAGCATTGAACATCAGCATTGGAGACAATGAACTTGAAGTAGTCCACAAGTTCACTTACTTGGGGTCAACGATAGCTGACAACCTGTCCCTGGAGAGCGAACTGAACCGTCAAATCAGCAAAGCAGCTACCTCCATGTCTCACCTGAACAGGTAAGCCTGGATAAACAGAAAGCTGATGGAGAAGACCAAGGTGCAGATCTACAGGGCATGCATGATGAGTACTCTCCTATACGGAAGTGAGACGTGGACCCTAAAAGCAGCCCAAGAAAAGCAACTAAACACCTTCCACATGCGCTGCCTTCAAAGGATCCTCAAGATCACCTGGAGGGACAAAGTCAGCAACCAAGTGGTTCTTGAGAGGGCAGGAGTCTCCAGCATGTACTGCCTCTTGAAGTAGCAAAGGATGAGATGACTTGGTCATCTGGTTCACATGGACGACAGGCGCATCCCAAAGGACCTCCTCTATGGAGAACTGATAAGCAGCAAATGCCCAACAGGCAGACCAAAGCTGCATTACAAAGACGTCTGCAAGCATGATCTCAAAGCCCTTGGGTTTAACCTCCAGTCATGGGAGACTGTCACCCTTGACAGAACTGCTTGGAAGCACCATGTCAGACAAGGCCTTTAAGAGCATGAAGAAACCCTGGTGCATCAGTCTGCTGAAAGAAGACAGAGGAGAAGGACACAGCAGAAGGAGCAGTCTAACAACAACCAACAACCATGTCTGCCCAACCTGTAGGCAAGACTGTACCTTGAGAATCGGCCGCTACAGCCACAGCCGACGTTGTACCACCCAAAGCGTGATACCATAGTCGGCATGACTGATGGATGCCAACATATTATTTGATTATAGAACGAGATTGCGAAGTGGCATAGTAGTGACATCTTGTGCCAAAAGGTGGTCTATAGATAATTGCCCATTAGGAGATTTTAATCAATATCCAGATTTCTGCAGAAAGGTCTTTTCTTGTCTCACATGTATGTACAGGACATGCATTTATTTTCCTCAAAACTGCTTTGTCTCCTGTTAAAGTTCTCTACAAATCACATTCAGCTAAATGAAACAGGACAATCTGCTAAGCGATGTTCAAGGTGCATTACTTTCTAGTTTTGACAAACTTGATAACTCATGGAAACAAATGCTAAGCAACTAATGAGGGAAAACATAGAACTTCTAAACAAGAAATAATCAGGTGAAACACAAGACAGGTGTGTTCTGGAAATCAGTGGAACAACCAAGGAAGAAATTCTACTATAAGAAGGCTGCCCTCTGCTGGTCTGGCAGGGAATTGTCTGTGGTGGCAAATATTGTGATCTTTATTTTTAATGATTTCACGCTAGATTTCCTTTTATTGTCATTTTTGTGTATTTCCATACATAAAAACAATAGGATTTCTCCGAAAACCATGACCAAAAAAAAGTCAAAGACATAATAGATTTCAATAAGTATGATATCTCAATAAATAAATAAATGTAATGGTCAAGAAGTAAATAATAAAAATAATAAAACAGAAATTCACCCTGTCATCTGGAGATCATTAGTTTGAATCCCGATGATCCCACAGTCATCCGTGGCCAGGGTCCACTTGTTCAAGAGGTTTGATCTGGATCAAAATGATCCAGATATTGAAATCCCTCCTTTTAAGGAGGGATTAATCATAATCACATAATCCGTCTTTCTTTTGTCCTGGTTTTTCAAAGCTAATTTCGACTGAATCACTCTGATCCAGATACAAACTTTTCAGGATTACCAAATCTAGATGATGAGTAGTCTAAACGGTACTGCATATTACATTGAAGGTGACTAGGTATGTTAACAAAACAAAACAAAAAAAAATGTAGAACAGACAGCATGGGGTCACTCAAAGTGCATTTATTTGAAGAAACAAAAATAGCCTCAGTGAGGCTGTAGCTCATACTGGCCACTGTTGTTGTGTGGGAGTTTGAAATCTGATCAATCCCGTGGGAGCAGGAGTGATTTTTGTGAAACTGCATATGACCGCTGTGTTGCTTCGTCCATGGCAGGTGGCACCACCTGGTGAACAATTCTTGTTTGAATATGTCTTCTGATTCTAATGGGTGAGTTTCAGTGAAGACTTCCTAGTACTTTACAAACAGTAATGTTTGGAGTGATGAGTCACCCAAACTTTTCAAACACCCATAAAATGTTAAATATGACAGGTGGTGTCACAGTCTTGACAGCTTGTTTACACACCCACCTGGGGAACATTGTTTGTGAGTTTGATAGAAATCTGATTAATCCTATAGGAGGAGTAGCAATTTTTGTAAATTGTGGATAGATGACAGACAGACAATGCGTTATCACATGAGCTCATCTGGCCTAGCCTATAGCCAGAGGAGCTAAAAATAGCACAAGAAACAATAAAACACCCCTCCAACAGGCTTGTTTCATTTGGGTGTTTTTTGCTTCTGCATGGTCATTAGTTGCTTTGGCTTTCAGATTCTTCCGTCTGAATTTGACTTGATCGCTGGTCTTCTTCTGACCAGACCCTGTGGCATTCACATTCTGGGTGATTTCAACCCAAATGTCTTTTCATTCTGTTGGTCAGTTCTCCCTGAGTAGAATTAAAATGTCCGACTACTGTGGCATAATGACACCTAACACCCTCCAGCAGTACGTGGGTTTCTGCTCCTGTGAAATTAGGTCCTTTTGAGTCCATGGTTCCACCTCTTTAGTGTGGTGAACAGAGTTTATAGGCCATGAGCATGATTGATTGAATAGAAAATAAGCTGAAGTACATCAGCTCATTGATGTTTTAAGGGGTGTGTGTTTGAAATGACCAATCACACAGCCATCTTATTCAGCCTTTCTCAGAGGACTTCCAGAGGGCCACTGTAATGGCAAGTATAGTCCATCACCACTACCATTTTGGCAGGAGAAAATACAGTCAAAGAGTGCACAAAAATACAAGAGCAATATACCACTGAGGAATTTTATCCTTGGTTTTGGTTTGGGAATGCTGATATTAAGTATATTGCAGTCTTTGTCAGGCCAAAACTTCAACACAGGACCAGAAGGAGTCAGTCTGTCTGTGGAAGAACAGGTCCTCGTTGTTCTGTGCTTCTGTGCATCAGGGTTTTTTCTACCAAGTTGTTGGTGACAGTATAGGAGTGTACAAATCAAGTGTGAGTGATAGGGTGAAAACTGTGTCAATCACTTTGGCCAGCATGACCAATTAGTTTGTTTCATTTCCAAGGGATGACCAGATTTCCCAGACCAAGCACAAGTTCTTACTTTTGGGGAACATGCCCAATACTATTGGTGTTATCAATGGCACTCCTGTATGTACAAGCACCCCATGAGAGAGAATGGGAGTACATCAACAGAAAGGGGAGGCACAGCATAAACATACAACTTGTGAGTGACGCTGACCTCATCACAAACTCGTGTGCTAACATTTTATAATCATGTGTGCTAACATTTTATAGCATACCATATCTTTCCCTGGAGTAGTCTGTTTGGCAGCAATAAATGCTCTTTCCAACTCAAACATGCTAAAAGGCAAATATAGTGGGTTTTCTGACTTCTTGTTTTTTTTCTAATATTTTTGGGTATTTTTCTAAAACTTTGCTTCTATTTAACCAAGCCTCCTTTTTGAGATTGTCTGAACTATGCAATTTCTGAAGTGCCTGATCTAAGAGTTCAGCCTTTTCTGAGTTGTTTATAGCCATTATATCCCCATTATTTAACACTGGTAATTCATAGTTCCCTATACTCCCCCCCCCATTCTTCTTATCATGCCCCATACCTGTACATCAGAGAGCTGCACAGTCCTTCCAATACTATTGCAGTACTCCCTCCAAGTAGTGTTTGTGTTCTTATTGTTTTCCCTACAACTGCCTGCACCCTTTTATATGCATCCTGAGAATTAAATTAAGTTGTTTCAATGCTTTATTTCTAGCCTTTATTACTTTAGGACAGTTGTCATTCTGCCATGGTACATTCTTAATACCTCTAATTCCTGCACTTTTAAGTATTCTTACCTCAGCAGACCTTATTATTTAATTTACTGTACTAGTACATTTTTAAATGTGTCTATATCTATGTCATTTACCTTCTCAAGTTTGATACAGCTTACTTGTACTGCTGTCCACCAAAACTCACGGACCAGGCAAGGAGGGCATTAATCAGAGACACAAGGAAGACACCAAAGATAACACTGAAGGAGTGGGAGTATCTGTCCATAGGACCACTTTAAGCCGTATACTCCACAGAGTGGGCTTTATGGAAGAGTGGCCAGAAAAAGCCATTGCTTAAGAAAACATATTTGGAGTTTGTCCAACAGCATGTGGCAGACTCCCCAAAGACATGAAAGATGATTCTCTGGTCAGATGAGACTAAAATGGATCTTTTTGGCCATCATGGGAAATGTCATGTGTGGTGTAAACCCAACACCATTCCTACAGTGAAGCATGGTGGTGGCAGCATCATGCTGTAGGGATGTTTTTCATCTGCAGGGACAGGAAAGCTGGTCAGGACTGAAGGAAAGATGGATGGCACTAAATACAGGACAATTCTGGAGGAAAACCTGTTTGAGTCAGCCAGAGGTTTGAAACTGGGATGAAGGTTCACATTCCAGCAGGACAATGCTACTAAACATACAACTAAAATTACAATGGAGTGGTTTAAAGGGAAACATTTAAGTGTTTTGGAATGGCCTAGTCAAAACCCAGACCTCAATCCAATTGAGAATCTGTGAGATAACTTGATTGCTGCACACGAACACAATTCATCTAACTTGAAGGAGCTGGAGCAATTTTGCCTTGATGAATGGGTAAAAATCCCACTGGCTAGATGTGCTAAGCTAATAGAGACATACCCCAAGAGACTTGCAGCTGTAATTGCAACAGAAGGTGGCTCTGTGAAGTATTGATTTTTTTTTGGGGGGGGGTACCTATGCACACTCCAGATTTTTTTTTTTTCATTTTAATTATTGTTTGTGTCAAAATAAAACAACAATTTCACCTTTAAAGTTATAGGCATGTTGTGTAAATTAAATGGTGCTAACCCTCCAAAAATCAATTTTAATTCCATCTTGTAATGCAACAAATCAGGACAAACACCAAGGGGCATGAATACTTTTGTAAGACACTGTCTGATGAACACATCTTGTTTCTCTGCTCATGAGTTTCATATTTCTGTTTGCCTTTTCACTTTGTGTTTTAGTAACCCTCTACTTTTGACACTGATGTGGCACCAAAGTGGGTTGTGGTTGTTGTGCTTGTGGTGGGGATGTTTTATTTTAAATTTCACCAAGTATCTATGATCTTTCCTTCATACTTGTTTTCCCTCGAATTACAGGAAATAATAAAGATAAATTTACCATGTGTGAGCTGAGGAGCACTGAGAGATTGGTCATGAGTGATGATCATGACTCATTATCAAAGTAAGAAAAATAATTGGAGTATACTGTACTTGGAGTTAATGATTTATGAGAGTATAAAGAGTTTAAAATGTCAAACAGTGGTTAGTTTATTTAATTAATTATGATTTATTATTTGATCATAGTTGTAGAACTATCAACGATCAACCCACGTAAGGCAGCTGGACCAGACAACATACCTGGTCGTGTTCTGAAGGACTGTGCCATGGAACTCAGGGATGTCCTCGCTGACATCTTTAACATCTCCCTGAACAAAGCTGTTGTCCCCACATGTTTCAAAGCTACAACCCTGATTCCAAAAAAGTTGGGACAAAGTACAAATTGTAAATAAAAACGGAATGCAATAATTTACAAATCTCAAAAACTGATATTGTATTCACAATAGAACATAGACAACATATCAAATGTCGAAAGTGAGACATTTTGAAATTTCATGCCAAATATTGGCTCATTTGAAATTTCATGACAGCAACACATCTCAAAAAAGTTGGGACGGGGCAATAAGAGGCTGGAAAAGTTAAAGGTACAAAAAAGGAACAGCTGGAGGACCAAATTGCAACTCATTAGGTCAATTGGCAATATGTCATTAACATGACTGGGCATAAAAAGAGCATCTTGGAGTGGCAGCGGCTCGCAGAAGTAAAGATGGGAAGACGATCACTAGTCCCCCTAATTCTGCACCGACAAATAGTGGAGCAATATCAGAAAGGAGTTCGACAGTGTAAAATTGCAAAGAGTTTGAACATATCATCTACAGTGCATAATATCATCACAAGATTCAGAGAATCTGGAAGAATCTCTGTGCGTAAGGGTCAAGGCCGGAAAATCATACTGGGTGCCTGTGATCTTCGGGCCCTTAGATGGCACTGCATCACATACAGGCATGCTTCTGTATTGGGAATCACAAAATGGGCTCAGGAATATGTCCAGAGAACATTATCTGTGAACACAATTCACCATGCCATCCGCCGTTGCCAGCTAAAACTCTGTAGTTCAAAGAAGAAGCCGTATCTAAACATGATCCAGAAGCGCAGACGTCTTCTCTGGGCCAAGACTCATTTAAAATGGACTGTGGCAAAGTGGAAAATTGTTCTGTGGTCAGACGAATCAAAATTTGAAGTTCTTTATGGAGATCAGGGACGCCCCAAGTTGTTATCAGCACTCAGTTCAGAAGCCTGGATCTCTGATGGTATGGGGTTGCATTAGTGCGTTTGGCATGGGCAGCTTACACATCTGGAAAGACACCATCAATGCTGAAAGGTATATCCAGGTTCTAGAGCAACATATGCTCCCATCCAGACAACGTCTCTTTCAGGGAAGACCTTGCATTTTCCAACATGACAATGCCAAACCACATACTGCATCAATTACAGCTGCGTAGAAGAAGGGTCCGGGTACTGAACTGGCCAGCCTGCAGTCCAGATCTTTCACCCATAGAAAACATCTGGCGCATCATAAAAAGGAATATACAACAAAAAAGACCTAAGACAGTTGAGCAACTAGAATCCTACATTAGACAAGAATGGGTTAACATTCCTATCCCTAAACTTGAGCAACTTGTCTCCTCAGTCCCCAGACGTTTACAGACTGTTGTAAAGAGAAAAGGGGATGTCTCACAGTGGTAAACATGCCTTGTCCCAACTTTTTTGAGATGTGTTGTTGTCATGAAATTTAAAATCACCTAATTTTTCTCTTTAAATGATACATTTTCTCAGTTTAAACATTTGATATGTCATCTATGTTCTATTCTGAATAAAATATGGAATTTTGAAACTTCCACATCATTGCATTCTATTTTTATTTACAATTTGTACTTTGTCCCAACTTTTTTGGAATCGGGGTTGTACAACCATAACACCAGTGCCAAAGAAGCCCCTCCTATCTAACTATAACGACTATCGGCCCGTAGCACTGACTTCCATCATCATGAAGTGCTTTGAGTGACTGCTCATGCAGAACATCAAGTCCATTCTCCCTCCCTCTCATGACCTGTTCCAGTTTGCATATAGGTCAAACAGGTCCATAGAGGATGTCATCTCTGCTGCTCTACACCCAGCCCTCACTCACCTGGACTCAAAGAACACCTATGTGCGAAAGCTGTTCTTGGAACAGTGCGAATGTGTTTCTGATCACATGGCCATTTTATTTAATATTGCTGTCCTTGAGCCTCTCCATTGCAGGCATGCATTTCACACCATCACATACAGGAATACAAAAGACATAGTAACAGCTGATTTATTCAACACACTACATCCTATTCTGACCACTAAATCATTAAACTCATCCCCTGAGGAGTTAGTCATGCTCTACAACGCTCATCTTGCTGACTCTCTCAATCACCTTGCCTCCCTGAAGACGCGCACTGTCTCTTTCTCTCATTCTGCTCTGTGGTTCACACCTGAGCTTCGTGAAATGAAGGCTGCTGGTCGGCAGCTGGAGAGACTTAGTCGTAAAACTGGCCTGACAGTTCATGCGCTGGCATACAGTGACCATGTCTCTGCCTACAAAGAGTCTCTAATTGATGCCTGTGGCAGCGGGGGTGTGGTCAAGCACCGGTCTGTGACAGGAGGGCAGAGTCAGGGAAGGTAAGTGGCAGAATCACTACACCTGAGAGCAATTAACCTGTGTTTGTGTCTTCCCAGTGACCGCGCCCTATATAAGGAGGGAGAGCAGAGAGCAGAGGAGATCCCTGAATGAGACACCCGTCGTGTGTGTGTCTGAGTTATGGTTAGACTGAAAAGTGAACCAATAAATGCTCATTTGAACCTGATCTCTCTCCTGCCATCCTCTGTGCTCCACCCACAAGTACTGAACCGTTACAGTGGTGCCAAAACCCGGGATCTGGAGCACAGCAGCCTCACAGCCCCATGGAGTCCTCCCCATTTGCTGAACTGGTCCACGCCCTCGCCACGGCCCAGCAAAGCCAGCACCAGGCGCTACTCACCCTCCGAAAGGAGCAAGAAGAGCGGTTCGAGGCCCTGGTGTTGGCCCAACAAGAAGATCGACAGGCGTTCCGGCACCTCCTCGCGTCGGCGGGGTCCACCAGAGCTCCTACCGTGGGCCCGTCTCCCCTCACTGTCACCAAGATGGGCCCGCAGGACGACCCCGAGGCGTTCCTCACGTTATTTGAACAGGTCGCCGAAGCCTCGGGGTGGCCGATGGAGCAGCGCGCAGTGCGCCTTCTCCTCCTGCTAACGGGAGAGGCACAGCTGGCCACGCTACAGCTCCCCGCCGACCGCCGGCTGGCCTACGCAGACCTCCGCTGGGCCGTCCTCCAGCGCGTGGGGCGCACCCCGGAACAACAGCGGCAGCGCTTCCGTGCGCTGCGGTTGGTTGGAAGAAGTCAGCCGGCCGTTCGCATTCGGCCAGCAGCTCCGGGATGCCTGCTGGCGGTGGCTGAGGGCCAACGATTGCGACGCCGAGGGAATCGTCGACCAGGTGGTACTGGAACAGTTCATCGCTCGCTTACCAGCAGGAACCGCGGAGTGGGTCCAGTGCCACCGCCCGGCGTCGCTGGATCAGGCAGTCGAGCTGGCGGAGGATCATCTGGCGGCTGTCCCGGCGGCAGGACAGCAGATGGCATCATCTCTTCTCTCCTCTTCTCTCTCTCTCTCTCTCTCCCCCTCCTCCTGTGTCCCGTCCTCGCCCCATTCCCCCACCACGGAGGCGGGGGCCGGCACCACCCCAGCCAGCCCGCCGCACCCGCGGTGCCCTCCCGTTTCTCCCTTTTGTGTCACCCCACCTCAGGTGAGTGAGCCCCAGATCACTGGTGCAGAGGGAAAGCCCGGGCCAGTTTGCTGGCGCTGCGGGGAGCCAGGCCACCTTCAACAGCAGTGCACAGCAATGGAAGTGGGCGCGGTGGTTCGGATCCCCGACGCGCCAGAGGCCGCCCTCGATCGGGCCGGAGCGTATCGCATACCGGTGAGTATCCAAGGGGCTACATATCAGGTGTTGGTGGATTCTGGTTGTAATCAGACCTCAATTCGCCAAAGCCTGGTTCAAAATGAGGCATTGGGGGGAGCACAAGGGGTGAAGGTGTTGTGTGTGCACGGGGATGTTCACCGCTACCCTTTGGTGTCGGTCCACATTATTTTCAGAGGGGAAAAATTTATAGTGAAGGCGGCGGTTAATCCTCGCCTTACCCACTCTTTGATTTTGGGGACTGATTGGCCGGGATTTAGGGGTTTAATGACGCGCCTAGTAGAGAGTGGGTCCTGCCATTTGACAGGGGGAGGTCCCGGTGTCGCTTTGGCGGGAGCAGCTGTCACAGAGCCGTCTACGTCATCTCCGCGTCAGAGTGAGGAGCCGCTGGCTCCTCCTGTCTCTCTTGGGGAATCCCTCGCGGATTTCCCATTAGAGCAGTCGCGAGACGAGACTCTGCGGCATGTGTTTGACCAAGTGAGAGTAATCGATGGTCAAACGCTCCAGCCATAATGCCACCCCGTCCTTCTCCTACTTCGCGATTATGAAGGATAGATTATACCGAGTGACGCAGGACACTCAAACTAAGGAGCGAATCAGGCAGCTTTTAATTCCGAAGAGCCGCCGGGAATTGGTATTCCAGGCGGCTCACTTTAATCCCATGGCTGGACACTTAGGGCAGGATAAAACACTAGCCCGAATAATGGCCCGATTCTATTGGCCGGGGATTCACGGCGATGTCCGTAGGTGGTGTACGGCATGCCGCGAATGCCAGTTAGTAAACCCAGTGGCCATTCCAAAAGCGCCGTTGCACCCTCTACCGTTAATCGAGACCCTGTTTGAGAGAATTGGGATGGATCTCGTCGGGCCATTAGATTGGTCAGCACGAGGGTACCGCTTTATATTAGTTCTGGTGGACTATGCAACGCGATACCCAGAAGCAGTGCCTCTGCGCAATATCTCAGCACGCAGTATTGCAGAGGCACTCTTCCGCGTCATCTCCCGAGTTGGAATCCCGAAAGAGATTCTGACTGATCAAGGCACTACATTTATGTCACGAACACTGCGCGAACTGTATGGGTTACTGGGGATTAAGCCGATCCGCACCAGTGTGTATCACCCACAAACGGACGGTTTAGTGGAATGGTTCAACCGCACCCTCAAAAATATTATTAAGAAATTCGTAAGTGAGGACGCACATAATTGGGATAAGTGGCTCGAACCCTTGCTGTTCTCAGTGCGAGAGGTCCCCCAAGCCTCCATGGGGTTCTCCCCATTCGAATTATTATATGGGCGTAAGCCGCGCGGCATCCTGGACGTGCTGCGGGAAAATTGGGAGGAGGGACCTTCACAAAGTAAGAACAAAATTCAGTACGTTATGGACCTGCGCGCAAAACTCCACACGCTCACCCACCTAACTCAGGAGAATTTGCGGCAGGCCCAGGAACGGCAAGCCCGCCTGTACAACAAGGGTACGCACCTTAGAGAGTTCACACCGGGAGATAAGGTTCTCGTACTATTGCCCACGTCGAGCTCCAAATTGATCGCCAAGTGGCAAGGACCCTTTGAGGTCACACGGCGAGTCGGGGACGTTGACTATGAGGTGAGGCGAATGGACAGGGGTGGGGCGCTACAGATTTACCACCTCAATCTGCTTAAACTCTGGAATGAGGAGGTCCCCGTGGCGTTGGTGTCGGTGGTTCCGGAGAAGGGGACATTAGAATCACGTACCTCTCCGGTCCCCTGTGGAGACCACCTCTCCCCGACCCAACTCACGGAGGTCGCCCAGTTGCAGACCGAGTTTTTGGATGTGTTCTCGCCCCTGCCCGGTCGCACTAACCTCATAGAGCACCACATCGATATGCCCCCGGGGGTGGTAGTGCGTAGCCACCCATACAGGCTACCCGAACACAAAAAAAAGGTGGTTCGGGAAGAACTTCAGACCATGCTCAAAATGGGCATCGTCGAGGAGTCCCACAGTGACTGGAGCAGCCCGGTGGTCTTGGTACCCAAGGCCGACGGGTCGGTCCGGTTCTGTGTGGACTATAGAAAAGTCAATGCGGTGTCTAAATTCGACGCATACCCAATGCCTCGTATTGATGAGTTGCTCGATTGACTCGGCACTGCTCGCTTTTATTCGACGCTGGATTTGACGAAGGGATATTGGCAGATCCCCTTGACTCCACTATCCCGAGAAAAAACGGCCTTTTCCACACCGTTTGGTTTACACCAATTCGTCACCCTTCCGTTTGGGCTGTTTGGGGCGCCCGCTACGTTTCAGCGGCTGATGGACAGAGTCCTCCACCCTCACGCCACTTACGCGGCCGCATATTTAGATGACATCATCATCTATAGTAATGACTGGCAGCGGCACCTCGAACATCTGAGGGCCATCCTTAGGTCGCTGAGGCGAGCGGGGCTCACAGCCAACCCAAAGAAGTGTGCGATTGGGCGGGTGGAAGTACGGTATCTGGGCTTCCACTTGGGCAATGGGCAGGTGCGTCCCCAGATTAATAAGACGGCAGCAATTGTGGCCTGCCCAAGGCCCAAGACCAAAAAGGGGGTGAGACAGTTCCTGGGGCTGGCTGGCTATTATCGTAGGTTTATACCTAATTATTCGGACGTCACCAGCCCGCTGACTGATCTCACTAAAAAGGGGGCACCAGACCCGGTCCAGTGGATGGAGCAGTGCCAGCGGGCTTTCTCAGAGGTAAAGGCTGCACTGTGTGGGGGGCCACTTCTACACTCCCCTGACTTTTCTCTCCCTTTTATGTTGCAGACCGATGTGTCGGACAGAGGGCTGGGGGCGGTTTTGTCCCAGGAGGTGGAGGGGGAGGACCGCCCTGTCCTGTATATCAGCAGGAAGCTGTCGGTGCGTGAGGAGCGCTACAGCACCATAGAGAAAGAGTGTTTGGCCATCAAGTGGGCGGTTCTCGCCCTCCGGTACTACCTGCTGGGGCGCTCTTTCACCCTCTGTTCGGACCACGCGCCCCTCCAGTGGCTCCACCGCATGAAAGATGCCAACGCGCGGATCACCCGTTGGTATCTGGCGCTCCAACCCTTTAATTTCACGGTGGTCCACAGGCCGGGGGCGCAGATGGTCGTGGCGGACTTCATCTCCCGTCAAGGGGGGGGGGGGGGGGGGGGGGGAGAGTCGGCTGCAGGCCGGACAGCCGCCCGGCCTGAGTCGGGCGGTGGGGGTATGTGGCAGCGGGGGCGTGGTCAAGCACCGGTCTGTGACAGGAGGGCGGAGTCAGGGAAGGTAAGTGGCAGAATCACTACACCTGAGAGCAATTAACCTGTGTTTGTGTCTTCCCAGTGACCGCGCCCTATATAAGGAGGGAGAGCAGAGAGCAGAGGAGATCCCTGAACGAGACACCCGTCGTGTGTGTGTCTGTTTGAGTTATGGTTAGACTGAAAAGTGAACCAATAAATGGTCATTTGAACCTGATCTCTGTCCTGCCGTCCTCTGTGCTCCACCCACCAGTACTGAACCGTTACAATGCCAAGACCAGCTATTACACCACCATCATTACCAGAGGCCAAGGAAACCCTAGAGCCCTTTTTTCTACTGTAAACAAACTTCTGCCTGCCTGCTAAAAACTTTCCTCTTCCTCCTTCCACTGATCTTTGTTGTAAATTCCTTGAATTTTTTCAAAACAAAATTAGCTCTATATACAAGCAGATCAAATCCACTCCCATCACTCCCTCTAATGTCCCCTCTCCTTGTCCACCACCAGCTGGATCTTTCTCTGCTTTCTCATTAGTCGATGAGCAGTATGTCCTCAGCTTAGTATTTAAATCCAGGCCTACCACCTGCCTCCTCGACCCTATGCCCACCCCTTTGGTTAAGATTTGCCTGCCAGTTCTCTGCCCTCTGCTGGTCAAGATAAACCTGTCCCTTTCAACTGGCTTAGTTCCTCAGGCTCTCAAAACAGCAGCCATCATTCCTGTCTTGAAAAAACCTGGGGCAGCCATTGATGATTTTAAAAATTATCGCCCCATTTCCAATCTTCCCTTCATTGCAAAAGTCCTAGAGCGTATTGTTGCCAATCAGCTCCAAGAGCATTTAGCCCAATATGATCTTTGGGAGAAGTTTCAGTCTGGGTTTAGGGCCATGCACAGCACCGAGACTGCCCTGGTCAAGGTTGCCAACGATTTGCTGTTAGCTGCTGACACTGGCCATGTCAGTATACTTGTTCTCATTGACCTTACAGCAGCTTTTGACACTGTATGTCACAATCTTTTATTGAGCCGCTTAGAAACTCTGCTTGGCATCACTGGTTCTTCTTTAGCCTGGTTCACATCTTATCTTACCATGAGAGAACAGTTTGTGTCAATTGGAGACGTTAGATCCCCTAAATCACCCCTCCTTCATGGTGTCCCTCAGGGCTCTGTCCTGGGACCCTTACTATTTTTAATATACATCCTCCCTCTTGGCCACATAATACAGCATTATGGGCTCAACTTTCACTGTTGTGCAGATGACACCCAAATTTACATTCAAACCAAACCCTCTCACCCACTCCCTCCGTCCAATCTTGTCAACTGTCTAAATGCAGTTAACAATTGGATGGTGCAGAACTTCTCATCTCATCTCATTATCTCTAGCCGCTTTATCTTTCTACAGGGTCGCAGGCAAGCTGGAGCCTATCCCAGCTGACTACGGGCGAAAGGCGGGGTACACCCTGGACAAGTCGCCAGGTCATCACAGGACTGACACATAGACACAGACATCCATTCACACTCACATTCACACCTACGGTCAATTTAGAGCCAACAATTAGCCTAACCTGCATGTCTTTGGACTGTGGGGGAAACCGGAGCGCCCGGAGGAAACCCACACAGACACGGGGAGAACATGCAAACTCCACACAGAAAGGCCCTCGCCAGCCACGGGGCTCGAACCCGGACCTTCTTGCTGTGAGGCGACAGCGCTAACCACTACACCACCGTGCCGCCCTGGTGCAGAACTTTCTTAAACTAAATCAAGACAAAACAGAAGCCATCCTCATTTCCACCCCTTCTATCTTGAAAAAACTGGAGCACTCACAGCTATCTATTCCTGGTTATTTCACCTTCGCTACTGTTGAAGTAAGAAATCTGGGTGTTATTCTGGACTCTACTCTCTCTTTTGACTCGCACATTAAAAATATTACTAAAACAGCTTTCTTTCACTTGAAAAGTCTCTCCAAACTTCGTCCCTCTTTAACTTCATCTGCAGCTGAAATGCTTATACATGCTTTTATCACCTCAAGACTGGACTACTGCAATGCCCTACTCGATGGCATCCCAGCCAAGCGACTAAATAGGCTGCAATATGTCCAAAACTCAGCTGCGAGGGTACTCACTCACACCAGGCCCTGGGATCATATTACTCCTATTCTCTACAACCTGCACTAGCTCCCAGTCAAATACCGCATTCAGTACAAAATTATCCTGCTTGTCTACAAATCCCTACATAACCTGGCCCCTCCCTATTTATCAAATCTCCTAACTCCATATCAGCTACCTCTAAATCTTTGCTCCACAGATGTCCACCTATTAGTAGGCCCTTACTCTCGGCTCTGCTCTATGGGTGACGGCTTTCAGTGTTAACGGCCCTAAGCTGTGGAATGCCCTGCCACTAGCGTTGCGCCAATGGTCAACACTGTCCACTTTCAAAAAACAGCTAAAGACATCTCTTTAGCTTGGCCTTTCCTCTCTGATTTTTAATAACGTTATTATCATTATTGATTTCTCATGAGGGCGGCACGGTGGTGTAGTGGTTAGCGCTGTCACCTCACAGCAAGAAGGTCCTGGGTTCGAGCCCCATGGCCGGCGAGGGCCTTTCTGTGTGGAGTTTGCATGTTCTCCCCATGTCCGCGTGGGTTTCCTCCGGGTGCTCCGGTTTCCCCCACAGTCCAAAGACATGCAGGTTAGGTTAACTGGTGACTCTAAAATTGACCGTAGGTGTGAGTGTGAATGGTTGTCTGTGTCTATGTGTCAGCCCTGTGATGACCTGGCGACTTGTCCAGGGTGTACCCCGCCTTTCGCCCGTAGTCAGCTGGGATAGGCTCCAGCTTGCCTGCGACCCTGTAGAAGGATAAAGCGGCTAGAGATAATGAGATGAGATGAGATTACAGTTCGGCATTCAACACAATCATTCCCCAGCAGCTAATACAAAAACTCGGACATTTGGGACTCAACACCTCTCTTTGTAACTGGGTGCTGGACTTTCTTACAGGGAGGCCACAGAACGTGCGGGTTGGCAGTAACACCTCCAGGACCATCATGCTGAGCACAGGGGCCCCACAAGGGTGTGTGCTCAGCCTGCTGCTCTTCACCCTGCTGACCCATGACTGTGTACCAATCTACAGCACCAACCACATCAAGTTTGCGGATGACACAACTGTGGTGGGCCTCATCACTAACAACGATGAAGCCTACAGGAACGAGGTGAACCAACTGGTTGAGTGGAGTAAAGACAACAATCTCTTCCTGGACATGGAGAAGACCAAAGAGATTGTAGTCGACTTCAGGAGAGGTCACTCACAGCATCCCCCTCTGACCATCAACGGTGCTGCAGTGGAGAGGGTGAGCAGCACCAAATTCCTAGGGGTGCACATTGCCGAGGACCTCTCCTGGTCCAACAACACCGCATCGCTGGCCAAGAAGGCTCAAACTCACCTCTACTTCCTTTCTCCGCAAACTGAGGAGTGCACGAGTCTCCCCCCCCCCCCCCCCCATCATGTGCTCATTCTACAGGGGCACCATTGAGAGTGTCCTCACTGGCTGCATTATTGTGTGGTACGGAGGCTGCAGTGCCTCCTGCCGGAAGACTCTGCAACACATAGTGAACACGGCCAGCAAGATCATCAGTACCCCTCAGCCCTCCCTAACGGACATCTATCACTCCAGTCTCACCCGCAGAGCCATCAGCATCGCTGGTGACAACTCCCACCCTTCACACTCAGGGAAAAGGTACCGGAGCCTCTGGGCCCGATCCACAAGACTGCTAAACAGCTTCATCCACCAGGCTGTCAGGATGCTAAACTCTGTCCACTACCTACCCCCTACCCTGGTCTGTAACATATTCATTCACACAAGAAAACTACCTCATCCATTTGCACATCACACCACAAACATTAGCATTACTCATCCGTTTGCACATCATACCACAAACATTAGCATTACTCATCCGCTTGCACATCACACCACAAACATTAGCATTACTGCTGTATCTGCTGCTATTGCTCATTTGCACTACTGTCATATACACCTCATAAGCTGCTCTTCTTGCACCTTCTCCATTATTGTACTACATTGCATTACTGCTATTTTGTACATTGTTGATTTTAGAGTGTATTTTTATCTATCTATCTATCTATCTATCTATCTATCTATCTATCTATCTATCTATTGTTTTTCTTAATTTTATCTATCTATCTATCTATCTATCTATCTATCTATCTATCTATCTATCTATCTATCTATCTATGTGTGTGTGTAATCTTTATTTGTTTTTTCCAAGTAAGGTGAGAGAGAAATGGCATTTCGATTCTCCTATATGTCCTGGATATACTAGTGCATCTCAAAAAATTTGAATATTGATGAGTAGCATGCTGTAGATGCACAATGGTGTAACATAGGGAAAAAAATTACAAATTCAGGTTTTGATTTTATGTACTGAAATAACTATTAGGCACAATTTTTACAATATCTATATAAATTAGTTGTTTTTACCCATTTTAACCTTGAAATCAGCATTTTAATGATTTACCCATAATGCATTGTTTATCGCACTAAAACAAGCAAAAACGTCATAAGACAGTGGAAATACTACCTTTACTGTACTACCTTCACGTGGCGTCTTTCTCAATCGCACGTGCCTAGAAGCGTACCTTCTAGGACATTCCTGGGTGGTCACAGACTGTCACGTAGCCTAGTTCGGTTGTGAAACTCGCTAGGATGGAGTATTTTCACGAGTTTAGTGGCAAACTTTTGCGCCGCAATTTCTCTGTTCTCGAAATTTGTAACCTAAAGCCCTACAAGAAATGTTTCATAATGTTTGGGATTTTGAAAAATGCTTCTAGCAAGTTTATTTCGCTGGATTTTTCCGTGAAACTTGGCATAAATCATCCTTAAGTGATGAGCATGACATTGGTATTTTGGTATAGGTCACGGAGTTAGTTGGAAGCGGGAGAAATGAGAGTTTCTCAACTACAGCAGCACTTCTCACCATAGATGGCTGGCGTGTTTCACAGCGTTTGGGATTTACTAAATCGACTAAATCTCTAGATCTACTGAAGCTACGAGGATATAAATCACCAGGATTCTAATTTACTGGGTGAGAAGTTTTTTTTTTTTTTTTGAAGGGTTTATTCGTGCTACAAGTCCATGAAAGTTGGAATTGTTCATGAAGGGGTTAGTTAGATTTTGGTAGTGTGATGCACACAACAAGCAGAAGAAAATTTGTTTTTTCTTTTCTTTAGCAAAAGAAAAAACAAATTTTCTTCTGAATTTCCTTGCTTTATCAAAATTATTTTTTATACATTAAAAGACTGCGTGTTTATAATATTTAAGCGATTTTTTTTTATTATAGAGAATATTTGATCAAAACTTTCAAAACAGCATTCAAAGTGATTTTTCACGGGTGTAAATGTTACGCGTGACGTCCATAATTACGTTAAATTTTAAGAACTAAAATTCTGTTAAAAATTCTAGATTTGTGCTATCATTCTGGGGTTTTGCTGAATAATACTTTAGGGAGTTCTCTTACAATGCTGAAAATTCAATGAGTTTTGGTGAAATTCTAGAAAAGTTATTTACATTTTAACGCGCCTGATAGCGATTGTGCTCACACAGTGTGCTACTCATAATTGTGAAAAAGTTCAATATTTTCCATCAGTTATTTAAGAAATTGAAAATGTTATATATTATTAGACTCATTACACATAAAATGCTTGAAACATTTTAGTTTTAATCAGTATGGCATACAGTACAAAAACATAAAAACCCTATCTCAAAATATTAGAATATTTCATTTCGCGTTTGAGTAAAACAGTATGAACACAGTGTATGTCTCGGTCTAGTTCAGTACACACAACCACAATCATGGGGAAGACTGCTGGCTTGACTGTTGTCCCGAAGATGATCACTGATGCCCTCCACAAGGAGGGTAAGCCACAAAAGGTCATTGCTAAAAAGGGTGGCTGGAAAAGGTGCAAAAGCAACAGGGATGGCTGCAGTCTTGAGAGGATTGTCAAGAAAAGTTGATTCAAGAACTTGGGAGAGCTTCACAAGGAGTGGACTGAGGCTGGTGTCAGTGTATCAAGACCCATCACGAACAGACATCTTCAAGAAAGGGGATACAACTTTCACATTCCTAATATCAAGCTACTCCTGAGCCAGAGACAATGCCAGAAGTGTCTTATCTGGGCTAAGGAGAGAAAGAAATGGACTGTTGCTCAGTGGTCCAAAGTCCTCTTTTCAGATGAAAGTACATTTTGCATTTAATTTGGAAATCATGGTTCTAGAGTCTGGAGGAAGAGTGGAGAGGCACAGAATCCAAGGTGTTTGAAGCCCAGTGTAAAGTTTCCACAGTCTGTGATGATTTGGGGTGCCGTGTCATCTGCTGGTGTTGGTCCACTGTATTTTATCAAGTCCAAAGTCAACACAGCCATCTACCAGGAGATTTTAGAGCACTTCATGCTTCCATCTGCTGACGAGGTTTTTGGAGATGCTGATTTCCTTTTCCAGCAGGACTTAGCACCTACCCACAGTGCCAAAACTACTACCAAATGGTTTGCTGACCATGATATTACTGTGTTTGATTGGCCAGCCAACTTGCCTGACCTGAACCCCATAGAGAATCTATGGGGTATTGTCAAGAGTTAGATGAGAAACACCCGACCCAAAAATACAGATATGCCGAAGGCCACTATCAAAGCAACCTGGGCTTCAATAACACCTCAGCAGTGCCACAGACTGATCACCTCCATGCCACACCACATTGATACAGTAATTCATGGTAAAGGAGCCCCAACCAAGTATTGAATGTATAAATGAATATACTTTTCAGAAGTTGGACATTTCTGTATTATAAATCCTTTTTTTTGATTGATCTTGGGAAATATTCTAATAATTGGATTTCTGATTTTGGATTACTGGATTTCTGATTTTCATGAGCTATAAGCCATAATCATCAAAATTAAAACAAAAAAGGCTTTAAATATTTCACTTTACATGTAATGAATATATGAAAGTTTACCTTTTTGAATTAAATTATGAAAAAAAGGAACTTTTTCAGGGGTGGCACGGTGGTGTAGTGGTTAGTGCTGTTGCCTCACAGCAAGAAGGTCTGGGTTCGAGCCCTGTGGCCGGCAAGGGCCTTTCTATGCGGAGTTTGTATGTTCTCCCCGTGTCCGCGTGGGTTTCCTCCGGGTGCTCCAGTTTCCCCCACAGTCCAAAGACATGCAGATTAGGTTAACTGGTGACTCTGAATTGACCGTAGGTGTGAATGTGAGTGTGCATGGTTGTCTGTGTCTATGTGTCATCCCTGTGATGACCTGGCGACTTGTCCAGGGTGTACCCCGCCTTTTGCCCATAGTCAGCTGGGATAGGCTCCAGCTTGCCTGCGACCCTGTAGAACAGGATAAAGCGGCTAGAGATGATGAGATGAGATGAGGAACTTTTTCATGGTATTCTAATTTTTTGAGATGCACTAGTATAGTGAATTCCAGGCACATTGCTGACCATTTCAACGACAGCAGAGACACCAGGAACCTGTGGCGGGGGATTCAGACCATCACAGACTACAAGCCCTCGCCGCAGACCTGTGACAACTCCACATCTCTGCTGAATCAGTTGAATGACTTCTTCGCTCACTTTGAGGCAGACAACAGCACCACGGCACAGAAGACCCCACCACCTCCCAGCGACCAGGTGTTGACGCTGTCCCCAGACAGCGTGAGGAGAGCTCTCAGGATGACAAATGCACGGAAAGCCCCGGGTCCTGATAACATTCCTGGTCGTGACCTGAGAGACTGTGCCGAGGAGCTCACAGATGTCTTTACAGACATCTTCAACATCTCATTGAGCCAGGCTGTTGTCCCCACGTGCCTCAAAACCACCACCATCATCCCGGTCCCGAAGAAGCCATCTCCCTCCTGCTTCAATGACTACCGCCCTGTCGCACTTACTCCCATCCTCATGAAGTGCTTCGAGCGGCTAGTCATGCGGCATATCAAGTCTTCCCTCCCCCCCGTCCTGGACCCTTTCCAGTTTGCATATCAGTCCAACCGTTCGACCGATGATGCCATCTCCACTGCCCTCCACTCAGCCCTCACCCACCTGGAGACAAAATAATAATAATAATAATAATAATAATAATGCATTTTATTTAAAAGCGCCTTTCAAAACACTCAAGGACACTATACAAACAGTAAAAACAAGAATAAAAACAGTAAAACAAAACAATAAAAACACAGAGAAAGTAAACAGCGAATTTAGAGATGGTAAAAATCACAGTGAATATGCTAACTGAAACAAGTGAGTTTTCAGTCTGGATTTGAATAGAGGTAGAGAGTCGATATTATGTATGTCGGGGGGGAGTGAATTCCAGAGTTGGGGAGCAAAGCAACTGAAAGCTTTACTCCCCATAGTACTGAGACGGGCAGAGGGGACAGTGAGGAGGATGGAGGAGGAGGATCGGAGGGAGCGAGAGGGGGTAGCAATGTGGAGAAGATTGGACAAATATGGAGGGGCAAGATTATGGATGGCCTTGAATGTGTGGAGGAGAATTTTGAAGTTGGTCCTGTATTTGATAGGGAGCCAGTAGAGAGCCTGTAGCGTTGGGGTGATGTGATGAAAAGAGGGCGTATTGGTGATGATACGGGCAGCTGAATTCTGGACCAATTGGAGCTTATAAAGGGATTTTTGAGGGAGACCAAAGAGGAGAGAATTACAGTAGTCAATGCGGGAAGTGACAAGACTGTGTACAAGGATGGAGGTGGTGTGGGAGGTGAGGGAGGGGTGAAGACGATTTATGTTGCGTAAGTGAAAATAAGCAGACCGTATAATGTTATTGATATGAGAGAGAAAGGATAGAGAGCTGTCTAGGATGACACCCAGGCTCTTGAACTGAGGGGAGGGGGAAACTATGGAACCGTCAATTGAAAAGGAGATACTGTCAACTTTGGAGAGGGTGGATTTGGTGCCTACAAGGAGGACTTCAGTTTTGTCACTGTTCAGTTTCAGGAAGTTAGAGGTGAACCAGCATTTGATTTCAGCTAAGCAGGTAGTAAGGGGGGGGGAGGGTGGAAGAGGGTTTTCCAGACAGGTAGAGCTGGGTGTCATCCGCATAGCAATGAAAGTTGATATTAAATTTACGAAATATATTGCCGAGGGGAAGGAGGTAGGTGATGAAGAGGAGGGGCCCCAGGACAGAGCCCTGGGGCACGCCAGAGGTGACAGGGGAGGGTTGAGATCTAAAGGACTTGAGTTGAATGAACTGAGTGCGGCCAGAGAGATGGGAGTGAAACCAGTCGAGGGGGGTGTGAGTGATACCGATGGAGGAGAGTCTATGAAGGAGGATGGAGTGAGAGATGGTGTCAAAGGCTGCACTTAGATCTAGGAAGATGAGAATGGAGAGTAGACCAGAATCAGCTGCCATGAGAAGGTCATTGGTAATCTTTAAGAGAGTAGTTTCTGTACTATGGTGGGGGTGGAATCCAGACTGAAAGTGCTCATATAGGGAGTTGTGAGATAGGTGGGAGTGGAGTTGAGAGGCTACAATTTTTTCGAGGATTTTGGAGATGAAGGGCAGGTTGGAAATGGGGAGGAGGTTGTTATAGTCTGTGGGATCAGAACCAGGTTTCTTGAGTATTGGGGTGACAGCAGCAACTTTGAATGGTGTGGGAACAGTTCCAGTGAAGAGTGGATGATAGCAGATATGATGGGGAGGAGAGAGGGAAGGCAGGATTTAAC
The DNA here is from genome assembly GCF_027579695.1 of Neoarius graeffei. Classification (NCBI taxonomy): domain Eukaryota; kingdom Metazoa; phylum Chordata; class Actinopteri; order Siluriformes; family Ariidae; genus Neoarius; species Neoarius graeffei. The sequence continues at coordinate 22,295,818 of NC_083570.1, forward strand.
AAGGGAAGTGGAGAGGGGAATCAAGCTGACAGGTAGAGGGCTTGGACTTGCAGATGAGGCCAGAAATTTCAGAGGGATCAGGGAGCTGGAAGCTAGAAAACTGCTGGTGAAGGGGAAAGAGTTCAGTGGAGGGGTGAAATGGAGGGTTGGAGCTGAGATGTTGTTGAATTTTGTGAATTTTTTTCATTGAAAAAGTGCAGTAGATTGTTGCAGGTGTCAGCTGAGTACAGGTAGACGGGGAGAGAGTCAGGTGGTTTGATGATTTTGTTGAGCAGGGTGAACAGTGCTTTGGAGTTGCCGTCGTTGGAATGAATTAGAGTAGAGTAGTAGTCAGATTTAGATTGAATGATGGAGTCCTTGTATTGAAGTATGTGGGTTTTGTACATTTCTTTGTGGACAGTTAAACCAGTTTTCTTGTGGAGACGTTCAAGTTGACGACATTTGGCTTTCATGGACCGGAGTTCGGGGGTATACCAGGGGGCAGTTTGTGAGAAAGTGACAGTCTGAGTTTTAACAGGAGCGATACAGTTCAAGATGTTGTGAAGACCATTGTTGTATAAAGTGACTAGTTCATCAGGGGAGGGTAGATGGTCGGGAATAAGAATATTGTCAACAGAGGCAGACAGTGAATCAATATTAATGTCCTTAATATTCCTGAAAGAGGATAGAGTGTGTGATACTGAAAGAGACAAGGAAATGGTCAGATATGTGGAGGTCATCAGCTGAGCAGTTGGAGGGGGAGAGACCAGAGCAGCAGATTAAGTCCAGTGTATGACCTTTAACATGGGTGGGGAAATCAATAAATTGCTGGAATCCAAAACTATCAAGACATGATGAAAAGTCATGGGTGAGAGGAAGATTGCAATTGTCCATATGGATATTGAAATCCCCTAACAGAATAATATTAGGAGAGAGAGTGGAAAGGTGAGTAAACAGGGTAGCAACGCCATTTAAAAAGTCTTTGTGTGGCTTAGGAGGGCGGTAAACAGAAGCAATGATAGTGGGAGTGGGGCCTGGAAGTTGACACACTGTACATTCCATTGAACTGAAGGTGGGCACGGACACAGGCTGGATTTTCCATGTCTCGCGATGGATTAATGCGAGACCACCACCGAGACCCGAGCCGCGGGGTTGAGAGATGTAAACAAATCCAGGAGGTGTACAGTCATTGAGTTGTGAGAAATTGCCGTGTTGTTGCCATGTTTCAGTCAAACAGAGGAAGTCAAGCTTACGGTCGTTGAGGAGATCTTGGATGAGATGACCTTTGCCCGTGAATGAGCGGATGTTGAGGAGACCAAAGTTGACGGTGGAGTTGTCTTGTCTGACGGAGGCGTTGATTGTTGATCTAGCCGGGATGGCTAATGCACTGTGATCAGCAGCCCGACCAGCAAGTCTGCGGGGTTGGCGAGAGGTGGACCAGAGTGATTTAATGGGTCTGGAGTCGTCGTAGTGGAAGTTTCGACAGGAGCCACGGTGAAATTATCTCCGCCGAGGCTGGAGAGCAATGTCCGGGTGTAGCGATGCCGGCGGGGGCACAGACAGGTGACCGCAGAGGCGGAGGAGCTCAGCAGCGGTGTGTTGGATCAGACCAGGTATCGGATAGAAGAGAAGAGACGCTACAGTCCAGGCGAGTACAAACCAGGCATAAGATTTCTCGAACCGCATAATAAACAGGGAACATAAAATCACTTTTTAAAAAACTTAAAACAAAGGCAGGTTTAAAGGTTAGAAAGTTACTGATGAGCAGCGGCAGCCATCGACGCGCCAGCATTCACTCAATCAGACATGCACAGCACTGAATCAGCGTTCACTCAATCAGACATGCGCAGCACTGAATCCACACAAGACTCGTAGTATGTCAGAATGCTGTTCATAGACTTTAGCTCAGCATTCAACACAATCATTCCTCAGCAGCTCATTCATAAACTGGACCAGCTGGGACTCAACACCTCCTTGTGCAACTGGCTGCTGGACTTCCTGACGGGGAGACCACAGACTGTACTGGTCGGCAGCAACTCCTCCAACACCATCACACTGAACACGGGAGCCCCCCAAGGATGTGTGCTAAGCCCTCTCCTCTTCACTCTGCTGACCCACGACTGCACACCAACATCCAGCTCAAATCTCTTCATCAAGTTTGCGGATGACACGACTGTGGTGGGTCTCATCAACAATGGTGATGAGACAATCTACAGGAGTGAGGTGAGCCGCTTGGCCATGTGGTGCAAGGACAACAATCTCCGTCTGAACGTGGAGAAGACGAAGGAGATTGTTGTGGACTTCAGGAGAGAGCACACCCAGCATGCTCCACTACCTATCGATGGTGCTGCAGTGGAGAGGGTGAGCAGCACCAAGTTTCTGGGTGTGCACATCTCTGAAGACCTGTCCTGGAGCAATAACACCACATCACTGGCCAAAAAAGCCCAACAGCATCTGTACTTCCTCCGCAAACTGAGGAGAGCAAGAGCCCCGGCCCCCATCATGCACACTTTCTACAGAGGCACCATCGAGAACATTCTGACCAGCTGCATCACCGTGTGGTACAGCACCTGCACCGTGTCCTGCTGCAAGTCTCTGCAGTGCATCGTGAGAGCAGCTGAGAGGATCATTGGTGTCTCTCTCCCTTCTCTAATGGATATTTATAACTCCTGCCTCACCCGCAAAGCCATCAGGATTGCAGGTGACCCCACCCACCCATCTCACAGCCTCTTCAATCTGCTGGAGGAGACTGCGGAGTCTCCGGGCCAAAACCAGCAGGCTCAAGAACAGTTTCTTTCACCAGGCGGTCAGGAGGCTCAACTCCCTCCCTGTTCTGCCCCTCCTCCCCCCTCTGCCCCCTGCCACAGATTCTGCTTGCACACCCCCCTGCCCCCCCTTCAGCATCTGACAGGTCATCCTCACAGTCCCCCCCCCCCCCCCCCCCCCCCACACACACACATACATACATCTCATCGTTTATTAACACACTGAACTCAGGGACCCCACATCTCACTTTACCTTGGTCATTTGCACTATTCCGCACTACCTCATCTTAACAGCTGCTAGTTTGTTTATACTGCTTATTTCAATGTTTACCTACTATACCTCAAGTGCCCTTGACTTTGTTTATTTGAACCTGTGTGTGTGTGTGTGTGTGTGTGTGTGTGTGTGTGTGTGTGTGTGTGTGTGTGTGTGTATACTGGGTGCGATTTGCTGGGGGGGATGGTGGGGATCATCCCCCCCTCTGGTTTTCATCTCTGCTGAAAAAAAAAATCCTCAGGGACAACCCCGTCAATAAAACAAACAAACCAAAAAAAAAGTTGACATGACAGGCATGTTGTGAGACAGTTTTCTATGGTCTACATTGCACTCACTTTCAAAATGACCTGAAGTGGCAGCTTTGATGTTCACGAACGTCCCCAGCAAATAGATACATTGTAGATAATCAGAGTGTGAACGTGGATTTAGCGCCATGAATCACATCCTTACGGATGAGCGCAACAGAATGAATGTATCCACATTGAACAGCCTTCTTTTCCTCGCTGTCAATGGGCCAGACATATGTTCCTTCCCTGCTGAGAAATTCGCAGAAATGTGGATTAAAGAAGGGCGAAACGCGGCGGATAGTGCACCGACGGGAAAGCAGAAAAGGCCACATGAACTGCCCCATCAGAGCAAACTGTTCATTTAGTATTCATGTATTTTAGTGATTTTCGAGTCACTGTCCATTTAATCCGGAGGGAGAGAAACATCACAGCAACGCGACAAGCAATGCGAACTTTGTTGTGTCTTAGTGTTCGTGTATTTAGTCAGAGAGATAGGAAGATTAATTTACTATCTCTGGTTTAGTGTTCGTTTTCATTTAGTGTTATTCATTTGATATCATCGGATG